>NW_022589707.1:81785367-81835117 GCF_004348235.1 Phoca vitulina
AAAAAAAAAAAATTCTAAAAGGTACTCTAAATGAAGGTGGGAGATGTATCTCCTAAATATATATTTTTAAGTTGTACATTAACTTTTAAGAAATGTATCACAATATCATTTAACATGCACATTATTCTAACATTAAAAAAATCGACATTAAAGAATGTACTAATAATTCATAGAGGTTGCTTATCCCCCTACTTTTCAGGACAACCAGATATCATTATATTTTTAAAAAGGTAAAGAAAATGGGTTTTAGCATACATGTCAAGTATTAAAGCTCTCTAAATCTTAAAACATATGTATCTCCTCAGTGTTTCTCTTACTCACAGTTGGTTTTCCAAAGCACTACAGATATATATCACATAGCTCTCTTAATTATATGAATCATCTCCTTGAAGTTGTGTAAGAGTTTTAAGAGAATGATACTGTACAAAGGCTTTAAACATTTTTTAAAAGATTTACTTGCCAGAATATTTCAAACATATTTCAAAAAATGCTTTTTTGTTGAGTTCTTAAGTTCTTAAGCTTTTCTAAGAGGGCACTGGCATTTTTTCTTACTTGATTCCTTCCTCTTTTCCTTTCTTCCTTCTAGTCAACAAGAACTTATTGAAGTCCTACTGTGTGCCAGTTACTTTTTTGTCTATTGAAAATACTGCCACGATCAAAATGGTATTTTGTGTCTTATGGAGATTACATTCTAGGGGGGGAAAGGGGTCCAGACACGATAAATAATATGGTATATTAGCAAGTGATAAGAGCTATGACGAAAAATAGGGCAAAGTAAAGGGGATGAGACATTCTGGGAAAATCATCAGATAAAAAAGAAGAATTATGTTCTAATTTTAAAGAGCTTAAAATGGTAATGTTTATCTTGTTTTTTTTTTTTCACTAAGACTTAAAAATATATATATCCTAACCCAACAGGCTGGTCAACAAATACTATTACCTAGAAACTACAATATAAAAGTAACAGACATAAAGCTTAGAAGTCATTTTGGAAATAACTATCACCTATAGATAATTAAAGCAGCAGATATCCTATAGAAGCCATTTTGAATTTTCAAGGTAACAAGTTCAAGCCCCCTTTTTTTTTATCAATTTATTTTTTATTTTTAAAGATTTTATTTATTTATTTGAGAGAGACAGACACAGCAAGAGAGGGAACACAAGCAGGGGGAGTGGAAGAGGGAGAAGCAGGCTTCCCGCTGAGCAGGGAGCCCGACACGGCGCTCGTCCCAGGACCCTGGGATCATGACCTGAGTCGAAGGAAGACACTTAACGACTGAGCCACCCATGCGCCCCAAGCCCCTTTCCTTTTTAATAAAGTAAATTCATTGTCTTGGGTTATATTTTATTACACCTAGTAGAACTTCTTCTTACTAAGCATGAACATTTATAATCAGAAAGAACATGTTCCTAACTAGGAAAATTTCCCTTTAGATATTTTCTGCCAAAATATTACTTACTTAGACAATCTGTTACATTGTGTATAATCTTCAACTCTGCAGATGGTTGCATTCCTTAATATTGTCTGTCTATAATTTTAAGAAGTACTACAGTACACTTTCAGGGACTGTATGTGCTATATAAATGGAAGGTGCTTTACAAACAACTTGCTTTGAAGTTCTCCCAAAGGAAGTTATTAAAGTAATAATGCTATCAGAAGTAACAAACTACTCTGAATGTGAAATATTAATGGAATTTTCTGTCCCAAAATATTCTATTTCCTCTCAGTAGCTTCTTTGACTACGCAAGCTAGATAGGTCACGTAATGTAAGAACTGAAAAACATCTCCTAGATTTGGTAATTAAAAGGGTAGGTCACTGCTTACTTTAATGAGAACAATTTCAATAGAATGGTGGCAGACCGTTGAAAAGTGCAAACAAAAAAGTGCAAACTACTCTTTTGAGAAGTTTGGATAAAAAGAGAAAAGATCAAATAGTAACCAAAGAGGTACTCTCTAGTTTTGTTTTAGTTTTTACGAGATTAGAGCACCTTGGATAGGTTTCCTACCTGAGGGGAAGAAATCAAAAGAAAATGAGAAACACAAGATAGAACTAAGAGACCTATGAATGGTGTTACTTTGAGCAAAGGGTAAACAAAGCAGGCAGGTGGCCAACAGTGAATGGGTAGCTCTGAAGAATAAGACTGTCACCTCACACTCAGAGATCCACAGGGAGAAAATAAGGCTTTTCTTTAGAGGGAAGGTACAGGATATTGAAAGTATTTCCTAATGACACTAACTGTCTTGATGACCCAGGAGATAAGGCTGGTCACTGAGAGTAAGCAGAATGGGAAAGAGGAGAGCATGTGAAGAACACGAAAGGCTTGTAATGGTTAAGAACAATGAGAAAGCAGATGACCAAAGAGAAGTAAATGACAGTACCATTAAACACACACATACCACAAACTATTTTGAAATGTACTTTTAATCATTACTCTTAAAACTAGATGACGTACTTCTGATTTTGGTCAAGGTAGAATAACAGGGACCAGAATTAAACTCCTATCTGAAACAACCAAAAAAACAACAGACAAAATATATGAAATGGTTTTTAAAACACCATGCATTAAAGGATAGCATGTAATAAAAGACAGTGATCCTTGAGAGATAGGAAATAAATGAGGTGAACCCTATGACCACCCCCAGTGTCATTGGAGACTCACTAACAAGTCACAATAGCTCAGTTTTCTAGCCCTGCTCACAGGTGCTGCTTGCTACCAGAAGCTAAGGCAGGATGCAAGAAGCCACAGCTCCAAACAAGCTCCCATGATCCAATTTTTGACTGGTTTGATCCAGTTTAGACACTGTGCTAACCCTCCAGATGATCTCATCTAACTGTAATAACAAAAAAACACACCTAACAGCCTATGACCAATCCAACTGTGCCAACTTAGGGGAAGAAAAGAGGTGGTGCTCTTGATTCTGAAGCCTCCTCCTGGGAAAAACCCCCCTGTTAACTTGCTTACCAGCCCCTTAATTACCCTAACCCCATAAAACCTAACTGGGGAGAAGGTGCCTTTAGAGCATGAGCTCCCCTTCTCCATTCTCTGGCCATTGAATAAATTATGTGTTTGCCATCAAATACTGTATTGTTATTTGGCTATTTGGCAAAAGGTATTGAGTAGGGAAAGAACCTACCACTTCGGTAACATCAGCTTATTTCCTACCAGGGGCTTCCAGGCTACGTACGGCTCTGGAAAGGGGAAGAGACTCCTCTACCCCTACTGTCTCCAAGACCAGGAAAACTGAAGCGACTAGAATTCATGGGACAGAATACCAGAGAGAAGAGAGCTGTTCAAAAAGATTCTGCAGAAATCTGCAAATGGTCCACTGTTAGTACTCAGCAAAACACTACTCAGCATATGTGTGTGAGAAAAGTCCCAGAGTCTGGGGGAAGAAACCATGCAGGGATTAGAAAGAATACACCTGTTACTCACATAAGACCGGGAAGTGTGCCTGTTCCTGACAGCCAGGTTGGAAAACCTTTTAATCCAGAATATTTGGTAGAGTACTAAGAAAAGTAGTGCCTCAGGAGCGGAAAATAATTAGCTCTAGACTAAACACTGCTCAGGTTTTGCTAATAAATCTTCAAAGCAAGACTCAAAAAAACCAAATTGTTTCTAAGTAGCTTGACAGTATCTAAGAACAAGAATATTTACAGCAAGATAACAAGTGTCAGTATCAAACACTGTAAAATTCATGTCTGATACCCAATCAAAAATTATTAGACATGCAGAAAAATAGGAAAAAACTATCCATAAGAAAATTCAATCAGATCCAGAATTGACAGAGATGACCGAATTAGCAGACAAGAACATTTCCTTGGTAGCCTCACCTCCACTCAATATCTGTGTGATTTGTTGGCATGAAGTTTACGTTATTCAATTTCTACTAAAAATGTGCTAAATCAACCAATAATAAATAATATTGGAAGGTGCAACTGGTTAAAGGTTTGAAATTTTTCAAGTATGCTAAAGGCAATTTTTTTGATACATTCCTGCCATTGAGAGAAGGAATATTCAAAATAGAAACTAAACTTAGGACACACTACAGAAAGAGAAGAAAATACTGACTATAACAACTCCAAGATTTCAAAAAAGATTTTTAAGTAAGTTTAAAAAAAATATTTATTATTAAAGAGAGAGAGAGAGAGAATGTGTGTGTGCATGCATGAGCGGGGAGAGGAGCAGAGGGAGAGAGAGAAGCTCAAGCAGACTCCTGGCTGAGCATAGACGCCCCCTCCCCCACAACACAGGGCTCGATCTCATGGCCCTGAGATCATGACCTGAGCTGAAATCAAGAGTCGGACAGACACTTAACTGAGCCACCCAGGTGACCTAAGTACATTTTTCATAAACGCTTAAAACACAGATATCTTGTAACAGCCAAAAATGAGCTTTTAACATTAGTTTTCTTTTACTCTATCTAAAAACTGAGGTTTTAATCAATTTTGTAATTATGCTTATATATTTTGTGGGTAAATTTACATCTTTGTATTTTCTTTCTGGTATATTAGTAAATGTATTCCATTAAATGTAATTGCTTATGATGTGAGACATTAAATATTAAAGAAAACTTCATGGTGATTATTGTTTTCATGAAAACCCATTACTTTCATACATGGTGTGAGAAACTACTGAAAGTCTGTATTTACATAATATTACATCTGAATATTTGAATAATTAAAAATAATTCATGAATTTTAAATTTCAAATGAACACATCTATCTCAAAATGCTCATTTATTTATTTATTTATTTATTTTTTTTTAAGATTTTATTTATTTATTTGAGAGAGAGAGAATGAGAGACAGAGAGCATGAGAGGGGTTAGGGTCAGAGGGAGAAGCAGACCCCCTGCCGAGCAGGGAGCCCGATGCGGGACTCGATCCAGGGACTCCAGGATCATGACCTGAGCCGAAGGCAGTCGCTTAACCAACTGAGCCACCCAGGCGCCCCTCAAAATGCTCATTTAGTGAGAAAACTGTTAACAAATACTGAGTCGAAGGTATAGATATATAGATGCTATTTTGCTATTCTTTTAACTTTTCTATATGTTGGAAAAATAATAAGGTGGCATGCAGATAAAATACTGCTTATAAATTTGCAGGATAAACAAATTAGAAAAGGAAGGGTTAAACCAATAATCTAAACTTAACCTCGTTAAACAAGAAAATGAGCATATCAAACCCAAAGCAAAGCAAATAAATAATAAACACAAGAACAGAAAACAGTGAAAATTGAAAATAAAAAAGAAAAATCAATGAAACCAAATGTTGGTTTCTGAGGAGATAAATAAAATTAATAAACCTCTAGTTGTAATTATTAGGAAAAAAAGAAGAAAAGGAATATAGAACATCACATCATATTCCACATACATTCAAAGGGTAATAAGGAAGCATTATAAGCAAATTTATGCCAATAAATTAAAAAACTTCAATGAACTGGAAAAATTCTTTGAAAGACAAACTACCAAAGCTTACCCAAGAAGAAATAAATGGAATAATCCTTTATCTAAGAAAAAAGTTGAATTTGTAGTTAAAATCTTCCCACCAAGAAAATTCCAGGCCCAGATGACTTCCTTGGTGAATTCTACCAAAATTTAAAGAGGAATAATGTCAATTTTACATAAACTGCTTGAGAAAATTGAACAGGAATGGAATACTTCTCCACTTATTCTCTGAGGTTAGCATTACCCTAGCCCACACTGGATAAAGACATTAAGAAAACTAAACAATATTTTGCAAACACACTCAAAAAACCTTACACTCAGTTTGAATCAAACAACATATAAAGAGGATAATATATCATGACCATGCGGGGCTTATCTGAGAACGCAAGGTATTAACATACTAAAGTAACTATATCCATTTGATCGTCTAAATGGATGCAGAAAAGCACTATAAAAAGTTAACAATAGTATTAAAAAAACCTCAAAAAACTAGAAATGGAAGGGAACTTCCTCAACCTAATTAATGGCATCACTAAAAAAACCTGCTGTTAAGATATTAAAGGTGGACTGAATGCTTCCTAAGATTAGAAACAAGGCAGAAACCACTTCAATTCTACACTACCGGAGGTAGTAACAAAAAAAACAAAACAAAGAAAGAAAGGAAACCAGAATGGAAAAGAAGTGAAACTGCCTTTATTTACAAACTATATGATCATCAATATAGAAAATGCTAAAAAATCTCCAAAAACTACTCGACTAATAAGTATGGGTAGCAAAGTCAAAGATTCATGGTCAGTAAATAAAAATCAACTGTATTTCTATATTCTAGCAGTGAACACTTGTAAACTAAAATTTTAAAAATACCATTTACAATAGCATCAAAATATATGAAATAGTAATAAATTTAAGAAAAGATCTGCTAGACCTGCACACTAAAAACTATAAGAGCACTGATATGAGAAAATTTTAAAAGACCTAGATCAATGGGATATTACACTCATGGATCAGAAGACTCAATACTGTTAAGATGTGAATTTATCACAAAATGATCTGTAGATTCAACATGTAATCCTAATCAAAGTCTAAGGAAACATTTTTATAGGAACAAGATCCTGATTCTGAAATATATATGGAAATGCAAAGAGCCTAGAATAACCAAAATTATTTTGATAAATGAAATAACATAGAAGAATTTACACTTTGGTGATTACAAACATACAGATGCAAAAAACAAACAAACAAACAAACAAACAAACAAACAAAAACCCCAGAAAAAAAGAACTCTAGAAATAGTCTTACAAGATATAACCACATGATTTTCTACAAGAGTGCCAGGGCAGTCAAAGGTGCAGTATAATCTTTTAGATCTATATTCAAAGAAATAACCATGGCCTTCATATCTCACACCATATACACAAATTAACTTCAAATGAACTTAGTAAAACTTCTGGAATAAAATATAGGGGGAGACACCTGTGGCCTTGTGTTAGACAAAGATTTCTTAGGTCAAAAAGAAAAAGGAAATTATAAAAGAAAAATTGTAAGTTTGACTCTCTCAAAATTAACTTTTATCATTTGGAAGGCACTGTTAAGGAAATGAGAAGGCAAACTACAGACAAAAGAAATATGCAAAACATACATCTAAGAAAGGACTGTGGATCTAGAATATATAAAGATCTCTTAAGACTCAATAATAAGAGAACAAGCAATAAACTAAAAAATAAAAATAAAAAGCCAATTAATTTTGACAAACACGTGACCAAAGAAGATATGCAGATGCCTAATGAGCATGTGAAAACACGGGCTATCATTAGTCTTTAAGCTAGTGGAAGTTAAAACCACAATGAAAATCCACTACACACTCATAAGAATGGCTAAAATTAAAAACCACTGACAATATCATGGATCAATAAGGATGTAGAGCAATTGGAGTTATGAAATATTGCTATAATGGGAATGCAAAATGGTACATCATCTTGGAAGATAGTTTAGCAGTTATTTACAAAGTTAAATATGTACTCATCAAATGATCAGGCAATTCCACTCATATATTTACCCATAAACGAACATACATCTATAAAAGACTTCTAGGCGAACAATTGCAGTAGTTTTACTTGTAATAACCCAAAGCTGTAACAACCCAGTTGTCTCCCATCTGGGGAATGGATAAACAAACTGCTGTATATGCTATATAATGGAATACTAATCAGCAATAAAAAGGGAACTTTGATATATGCAACAACATGATGAATCTTACAATAATTATGCTGATACAAAAGAACACAGCCTGTGTGATACGAGTTTTACAAAAATCTAGGAAAAGCTAACTTACACTGACAGCTGATCATTACTTGCCAGAAGCCAAGAGCTGGGAGTAGGTGATTACAGAAGTACATGTGGGAAATTTGGGGAGTGATGGAAATATTCTATATCTTAATTGTGGTGGTGGGGAAAAGGATAAAAAATGACTGTCAAAACTCATAGAATTTTCTGCTTATAATTGGTAAATTTTACTGTATATAAATTATATCTCAAAAAAGCTGACCAAAATAGATACATAATGCAGGGAGATGCACAGTATTCTTGGAGTAGTGTAATTTGCAGAAGTAAATGGAGTGAATCAGTTCTAAATACACCCTCCGCTTAAGCTCTGTTTGGCCACATATGAATGAAGATGTCCTCTGTGGTCACTGCCTTGCTGCATATTTCCTTAGAAACAGTAGTAGGGAGGCAGAGGTGCCTGGGTGGCTCAGTCAGTTAAGCATCTGACTCTTGATTTCAGCTCAGGTCATGATCTCAGGGTTGTGAGATCAAACTCTGATTCAGGCTCTCACTGGGCATAGAGCCTGAGATTGAGCCCCTCGTGGGGCTCCATGCTGGGTGTGGAGCCTGCTTAAGATTCTCTCTGCTCTCCCTCTGCACCTCCCCACTCCTCCCTCCCTCTCTCTCTCTCTCTCTCTCAAAAAGAAAAAAAAAATAGTAGGGAGGCAGGTAGTATGCTTTATTCAACTCTGGATTGCCAGTGACTAAATAATGTTTACATCTACTACATACTTTCAGTAACATTTGTAAATAAGAATTTACACACAAACTCCTAAAACACTTTTTACATTCATTGATTAGGCAGGCAGTGCCATTATTTCATGACAAAAAAAAAAATTAACAAATTTTAGAGATCATGTTTGAATAAGCAACTTTTAATTCATGATACAGGTATTTTTTTTAAGATTTTATTTATTTGAGAGAGAGAGACAAAGAGTGAGAGAGAGAACACAAGCAGTGGGAGGATGGAGAAGGAGGGAGAGGGAGAAGCAGACTCCCTGCTCAGCAGGGAGCCTGAAGCAGGGCTCCATCCCAGGACCCTGGGATCATGACCTGAGCCGAAGGCAGACCCTTAATCAACTGAGCCACCCAGGTGCCCATGATATTTCATCTGTTCATTCATCAAATCCTCATTTTTAATAATAAGGAAATAACTATTAAGTCTTGTATTTTAATATCTTTTAGTTAGAAAAAATTCTATAAGCATCAACTAAATTCTTCAACATCAACTGCTTTACACCCTTTACATAGGAAAACTTCAGAGTTCCTCTATGTTTGAATTATGGAGAATTAACTCATTCTTCTGGAGAATTTTATTCCACATACTAATTATAAAAAACATAAAAAATTAACTTATTGTTTATAAAACTAAATATATGGCCAGTATAAGAAATGGCAATTAGCCAATGAGTTTTAAAAAGATGTGTATTATAAAGCAAAAAAGCAAAACTTCTTGACATTACGTCTTAAAGCACGTGGAAAACTTTGAAATAAAACTGCAAAATAAATAGCATACTTACAATCTGTTGCCATGCGAAATTGAGAAGAAAGTGCTTGAGTAACTGAATTCCAAAAAGTGTACAAAATTTCAGATTGTCCATCCTGTGACCCAAAAAAGGGGATGTATTCATTAATTATTAAAACTGTAATGGATAAGAAGATATAACATTAAAAATTTATTAAAAATTTAAATGAAATCTTCTAACATATCTATTAAACAATGGAATTAAGCAACTAAATAGAAATGTATAGATGACTCAAATTATGTTTCATGTTCTCATGTTCAAGTAATCAGTCATCATCCTCTGCTTCCTACTAGTTGTGTGAGCTTGGGCAAGTTGTTTAATCATTCTGAGCCTCCTTCCATCTGTAAAATGGTGATGATAACAGTACTGCATTTCATTGCAGTATTATTATAAGGATTAAAAAGTTTACAAAAAGTAGTGTTGGGACAGTACCTGATATATAATAAGCCCTCAGTGAATTTAGTTATTATTATAATTATTATTACCATCTTCCTTACATATACAGAAGACAATTGTGTGACCATAACAAAATGATGAACAAAGCAAGCTAGACCAGAATGATCACCAGAGTATAATTCACGAATTACAAAAGAGAACTGCCTAAAGTATAAATACAGTTAAAAGGTTTTTTTTAAAGATGTATTTATTTATTGAGAGAGAGAGAGTACGAGTGGGGGAAGAGCAGAGGCAGGGAATCTTTCAAGCAGACCCCCTTTTGAGTGAGGAGCTGACTCTGGCTGGATCCCACAGCCCATGAGATCATGAACTGGGCTGAAACCAAGAGTCAGATGCTTAACCAATTAAGCCACCCAGGTGCCCCCAGTTAAAAAAAATTTTTAAAAGTCACAGGAATTACTACTATTCAGCACAATACTTCATTCAATTTTGAACAACATACTTTAATACTGTTAAACCAGAATCACACTTCTAGATATTTTACCAAGTACTTTTAAGGTACTTCTACATGTGTGGTACACAATATCAAATTGCCAATATTCTATGTTTGAAGTATGAAAATGACAATTCATATTCTTAGCCCCAATAACAATAAAATATACCTAATATTCAAATATGTCATAAAAATGAGAAAATTCTAATTGTTTTATTTTGGACTTTCAACAAATAAAATTCCAATTTTCAAGGTTATAAAAGAAAAAATGACCAATGAAAAGTACTGATTTCTCATTTTTATACCTACGCACACATATTTCTGTTTTCATTATTTGTTTCTTTAATAAATCTTTTGCTTTGAATTCAACTGAGTATTGTATGCCATAAAAAAGGCAAATCAAATAATTGTTCACTTCTTACACAGTGATCAGAAAATAAGATTCAGAGTCCTAAGATTTTATGTGATACGTGTATTGCATATCATGCACCTTAAAGGAAATGTTTTCATATTAAAAAACTTTTATAATATACCACATTAACAGAATGAAGGACTAAAAGCAAGTGATCATCTCAACTGATGCACACTAAAGCATTTGACAAAATTCAACACCCTTTAATGATAAAATCACTCAAAAAGCTAGGAACAGAAATTACCTCAACATAATAAAGGCCATATATGAAAAATCCAGTAAGAAAAGCAAAATGGTGAAAAACTGAAAGCTTTTCCGCTGGATAAAGAAAATCTGATGACTATATATCTAATTCTACACACACATACATACGCTTAGGGAAGAAAACTTGGATCAATCTTGCTTAAGAATACAAATACAAAATTCTCAGATATGAAAGCAAATTGATTTCAACAGGTATTAAAATAATTATTTGAATAATCTAAACAAGTAGGATTTATGTCCCCAATGTAAATATTATTTAGTATTAGGAAACCTATTAATATAATAACTTAATGTCTCCAATAAGGAAATCCACAGAATAATTTAGCTGAGTGAATTCAAGGTAATTAATACTCTAATAAAATACTTCATACACAATCATATTTTTAAAAAATTCATAAAAAATGATGCATAAAATGGTGGTAAAAAACCCACAAAAATTAGGGGTGCCTGACTGGCTCAGTTGGTAGAGTTGGTAGATGTGACTCTTGATCTTGGGGTTGTGAGTTCAAGCCCCATGTTGGGTGTAGAGATTACTTAAGAAAAAATACAGTATTTTCTATCTTAACTATTTTTAAGTGTACAGTAGTATTAATTGTATGTATCTCATTGTACAAGAGGCCTCTAGAACTTTTTCATCTTGCAAAACTGAAATGCTATACCTACTAAACCCTCCATTCTCCCCCCCAGCTCCTACCAACCACCTATCCTACCTACTTTCATTTTCTAAGTTTAACTATTTTAGTTTACCTTATGTAAGTGGAACCATGTCTTTTTGAATGGTTTATTTATCACAATGTCCTCAAGTTTCACCCATGTTGTAGCATGTGACAGGATTTCCTTCTTTCTTAAGGCTATGTGTGTGTGTGTGTGTGTGTGTGTGTGTGTGTGTGTGTGTGTGATATATTCTCTTTATCCATTCATCCATCGATGGACACTAGGATTCTATCTATCTCTTGGCTATTATGAATAATGGTGCAATGAACATGGGTGAGCAGATACCTCTTCCAGATCCTGTTTTCAATTCTTTTGGATATATATCTCCAGTAGTAAGATTGCTGGATCACATGGTAATTCTATTTTTAAATTTCTGAGGAACTTTCCATACTATTTTTCTCAGCAGTTGTACCATTTTACATTCTCCTCAACAGTGCACAAGGGTACCAATGTCTCATATCCTCACCAATATACTGTTCTTTGATGAATGCGAGGTGACATCTCATTATTTTGATTTGCATCTCCTGATGGATGACTAGTGAGGCTGAGCCTTCTTTGGAGAAATGTCTATTCAAGTCCTATTTACACATTTTTTAATACAGTTTTTTTGTTATTGTCATTGAGTTGTGGGAATTCTTTACATATTCTGGACACCAATCCTTTAACTGATATATGACTTACAAGTATTTTCTCCCATTCTGTATGTGGCATTTTCATTCCTTTGTCACACAGAGTTCTTTTTTTTTTTTTAAGATTTTATTTATTTATTTATTTGACACAGAGAGACACAGCGAGAGAGGGAACACACAGAGAGAGGGGGAGTAGGAGAGGGATAAGCAGGCTTCCCGCGGAGCAGGGAACCTGATGTGGGGCTGTCACACAGAGTTCTGAAGTTTGATGTAGTCCCATTGGTCTATTTTTGCTTTTGTTGCCTGTGATTTTGATGTCTTATGCACGAAATCACTGCCAAGTCCAATTTCATGAAGCTTTCCCTTTCTTTTAGGAGTCTTATAATTTTAGGTTTTACATTTAGGACTTTAATTCATTTTGAATTAATTTTGTATATGGTATAAGGTAAGGGTGCCTTTTTTTCTTTTGTGCAAGGATATCTAGTTCTTCACAGCACCATTTGTTGAAGAGACTAGTGACAGATAATTTGTGTGACGCTCTTTATTCTATATACCATTACTTGTTTTGTTTTATCTGAAGTTAATACTACCACTATTGCTTTCACTTGAGAAATGTTTGTCACTCCATTTATTTTTATTCTATATTGTTTGCTTTTGATGGGGTGTCTTATAAATAACACATATTTTAATTTTATTTTTAAATATAATTTTTGTCTTTTAATAAGAAATTACAAACCAAATATGTTTACCTACTAGTTGTTCTTGCTTTTATCATTTCATTTTATGCTTTCTTTGTATTTCCTTTGTTTTCTGTGTTTGTTCTGTGGATTATTTTTGTTTGCTTTTATCTTCCCCAGAGGTTTTTTTCCTTGTATTTCTTTCAGATGTGTCATTATTCCTACAATTAACCATAAATTCCTTTGAGGTAAATCATCTTTTGTAATTCCATAGAACTACTGAAACAGATTTCTAGAAACAGAAATTCTTCAAGGCTTTAGAGAATTGTCAAAATAAACAAGAAAATTCTAATTCCTTGACACACTCTTTTGAAAGAAAATACTGAGTCCCAAATAATCTGGCTACTTCTTCCTTCTTAGTGACAAGTCACTCAACACTTGAAATCCATGAAGTATATACTTTTAATCAGAGAACCCAGACAAACCTTGGCTAAAATAATGACATTTTCTGAATGTGCATTATGGAACAGGCACTATGGGATGTTATCTCATTTAAACCTTAAAACAACCCCTGAAATGCAAACTCTAGGACAGCAAAGGCACCATTTTTGTCTGTTTTACCACTGTAATTTCAGCACTGAGAATGTGACCCAGACATAAAAGACACACAATAAATATTTATTGAGTGGATGAAAAAATCTCAAAAGAAGGCATTCTTAGTCCCTTTCTAGAGAGAAAACAGAAGCTCAAAAAGATAAGGTGACCTGCTTAGAATTAAATAGAAAGTAGCAGAACTGGGATTTGATCTAAGGTCTGTTTGATATATAAAAATATTATTCTTCCTTAATTTGACTTATGAAGCCTTTATGACTTGATTTTCTCAGCCTGTTTTTCCTGCTTCACACCACTGAGGTCAAAGATTCAACCACACTCAAATTCTTTCAGGTTCTTGAAGGTTCTTTCATAGCCTCTCTTAGTTAGCAGCTTTTAAAACCTGCACTTTCTTTCAGAGTTCAGTTTAGGTGTTTCCTCTCTTGGTTGCCCTAGGTTCGACACACTCTGTTATATACTTCTATAGCATCCCATATTCCCCATCATACTGATATTTTCCTATGTGAGTAAAGAAACAGAGTAGTGGTTAAGAAGAGGAACTCTGGAGCCAGAATACTGAGGTTCAAATCCAGACCTTACCACTGACTGTGACTGAGGGTAAGTTAATTTCTTTATACTTCAGTATCCTCATCTATTGAATGGAAACAGATTTCATACATTTACCATGAAGATTAAATGGGTTAATTCTGATGAAGTGCTTAAAATGGTGCCTGGCATAGGAAGCACTATATAAATATTTGTCATCACTGCTAATTCTCTTTGTAATATATAATCAAAATAACTAATATGTCTCACTGTATCTCCAGTGACTGCTGCATAGTACTATCTACTATTGTGATGGTTACTTTTATGAGTCAACTTGACCGGCTATGGGGTGCCCCAGGTATTTGGTCTACATACTTCTGGTGTGTTTGTCAGGGGATTTCTGGATGAGTTTAACAGTTGAATGGGTAGAATGAGTAAAGCAGAAAGCCCTCCCTAATGTGGGTGGGCCTCATCCAATCAGTTGAAGGCCTAGGAGATCAAAAAAGGCTAAGAGAGAATTCCTTCTGCCTGACTTTCTTCAAGCTGGAATATCAGCTTTATGACTTAAACTGAAAGAGTGGCTCTTCTTGGGTCCTCAGCATGCGGACCTTTGGGCCAGAACTACACTATTGGCTCTCCTGGGCCTCAAGCCTTTGGATTCAGAGTGGAACTATACCATCAGTTCTCCTGGGTCTCCAGCTTACTGACTGAGATGTTGGGACTTATAAGCCTCCAAAATGGTGTGAGTCAATTCTTTAAAATAAATCTCTCTCTCTCTATGTATATATAGATCTTACTGATTCTGTTTCCTTGGAGAACCTTTATACAACTGTTGGAAAAAAAAATGAATCAATCAATCAGTCAACCAATCAGTCAAGTCCAAAGACTTGTCATACTAAGAGCTAGGGTCAGTTACCATAGATGTATACTAAAAAGCACACACAGTTGTTGGAACAAGAAAGGACATGAAAAGTGCTTCAGAAAGATAAAAGATGAGGAGGCAGATTCAGACAGATTGGAAACGTTTAGAAAATAATAATTAAAATGTAGATTTGGGGGTAGGATATTACATCAAAGAGTTTATATGTATGTATATATGCTTCTGTATATGATGTGCACATATACACACACATATATATTATATAATTCTGCCAAAATGTAAAGAGATGTTAGCTTTATTTATCAAAGAATTATCAAAACTTTTGTCAAAGCCAAAATATATTACAAATACACCTGCAAAAAATAAGAAAATATAAAGATACATAAAAAATCATTTTACTTACACTTTTAAACCAAATTAGCATGTCATATAATTGCTCCTAAGTATGTTGAAACAAAATTAATTCTACTAGATTTTAATAATTCAACTAGATTTCAACTGGAAGGATATTTGATATTAATCTATTTATAATCTACATCCAATACTGTCTTACTCTCTTAGTCTATTTGGGCTGCTGTAACAAAAATGCCATAAACTGGGTGACTTATAAACAACACAAACGTTCTTCTCACAGTTCTAGAGGCAGGAAGTCCAAGATCATAGTCCTGGCAGATTCAGTGTCTAGTGAGGACCTTGTTCCTTATAGATGGCTGTTTTCACTGTAATTTCAAATGGTAGAAGAGAGGAGCTAGTTCTCTGCAGTCTCTTTATTGTGAAGGCTCTACCCTCAGGACCTAATCACCTCCTAAAGGCCCCACCTCCTAACAGCATTGCCTTGGGGGTTAGGATTTCAACATATGAATTTTATGGGAATAGAAACATTCAGACCACAGCACTTTCACTAAGTTCAATGCAATCAGGTTATCAGATCATTTTTGGGAAATGTCTGCAACTTAAAAAAAACTCTTGGCTTAGTTTCTTAGTAATAAATAGAAACAACACTATAATTCTGGAACTTAGTTGGACCTTTGGCTGAGACCAATAAGCTGCAAATAGTGCAAAAATCAGATATATTTTAAAAAATATAAATAGTAGGGGCGCCTGGGTGGCTCAGATGGTTAAGTGTCTGCCTTTGGCTCAGGTCATGACCCCAGGGTGCTGGGATCGAGCCCCACGTCCGGCTCCTGGCTCAGTGGGGAGGCTGCTTCTCCCTCTCCCTCTCCCCTTGCTCATGCTCTCTCTCTGTATCTCGAATGAATAAATAAGATCTTTAAAAAAAAAAAAAAAAAAAATATATATATATATATATAAATATATATAAATAGTATAGGGGTGCCTGGCTGGCTCAGTTGGTAGAGCATACAACTCTTAATCTTAGGGTTGTGAGTTCAAGCCCCACACTGGGTGTGGAGCCTACTTTAAAAAAAATTTATATATATATATGTATATATACATATATATATAGTATAAAAATAAAATATACAGGAATTCTAAAACATTTATGTTTGGATGAATCTGTTACTGAGAAGAACAGCTTGATCTTTGACTGCTTTTGTCATTAATTTTGACTTAATTAAATATAGAGAGAAACTTAGAATGACAATACTTGGACAAAATTGATTTCAAAGCAGATATTATTCAGTTTATCTTTATAATATGGACACTACCATGGGTTTTCTTGCTAAAGTGTATTTCATAGTATCTTATTGCACATACTTATAAGGTCCAAACCTTCAAGTGAACATTCTTGCACTGAGGTGTGGTGAAAGGGTATGGGCTCTGAAGTAGAATAACCTTGACTTATACCCAAGGTCTGCCATTTATTGGCTCTGTAACCTTGGGCTGTCCTTTATCTTTCTGAGCTTGTAAGCTATGTAAACAATAGGGATAATAATAACCTATAGAATTTACTGTTACGAAGCGTCAGGATATCTTGGGCTAGATTCCAAGGAAGACTAGAATTTACCATACAGATGGGAAGAAGAGATGAGCAGAGAGCATTCCAGACAGAGGGATGAATGGAGCACAAAGATGTGAAAAGCATTTTCTTTTTTTTTTTTTTTTAAGTAATCTCTACACCCAACGTGGGGCTCAAACTCACAATCCTAAGATCAGGAGTCATATGCTCTACCAACTGAGCCAGCCATGTGCCCCAGGAAAAGCATTTTCTATTCTCTGAATGCACAGTGAGCATTCAGGAAAAAGGGAAATGGTGAGGATAGAAAGTAAGACAAGAATCAGATCAAGAAGTGTTTTTGTTTTTTTTTTAAAGATTTTATTTATTTATTTGACAGAGAGAGAGCGAGAGCAGGAACACAAGCAGGGGGAGTGGGAGAGGGAGAAGCAGGCCTCCTGCCGAGCAGGGAGCCTGATGCGGGGCTCGATCCCAGGACCCTGGGATCATGACCTCAGCCGAAGGCAGACACTTAATGACTGAGCCACCCAGGCGCCCCAAGAAGTGTCTTAATTCATCCTGTAGATACCAGTGAAATATTTAAGGATTTTAATGAGAGAATAGCATGACTCAACTTGTGTTTTAGGTAAATCACTCTGATAATAATGTGGAAGATGAACAATATGCGGGGTAGTGGTGAGCCTGCAGATAAGATCAGTCATGAATCTGCTGAAAAAAAAATGCAGGTGAAAGGGACTTTACTATGGCAGCAGGAAAACTGATGGGGCTTGATGAACAACTAAATACATTTATGAAGGACTAAGACTAGATATACTTGTGTAGGACTAGGCAGATGGGAGACTGATCAACCAAAATGGAATTTTAGCAGGGGCAGCAGGTGGGTAGAGAAAGATTAGCTCATTTAGATTTATGCTTCTAGAATCTGTGGGGCATCCAAGTGAAGATGATCTAAGCTAGTAAATATGAATCTCTTGCTAAAGAACAAGATCTAAGCTGAAGAAATAGATTTAGGTGTTATCAGCATTTGGAGGTTGTAGAAGCTGTTAGCATCTGTGAGCTTTTCTACTGATCGCATGTAGCATGAGAAGGAAAAAAAATGTTGAGGATGGGACCTAGGAGAACAACATTATTTAAAGGTTAGCCGAAGAAATAATTCAGAGTAGAGAGAAAGGAGTAAATGTAGATAGTTACGCCCCCCCCCCCAAAAAAGACTGGTCACAAGTTAGTAACTGCTAAAGCTGGATGATGGGTACACTGTCAATCACTGTCCTGTACTTTGGCTCTCTACTTTGGTGTAGGCCTGAAATTTTACAAATAAATTATTTCCAAAGGAAGGGTAGGTGGAGGAAGAAGAGTCAATAAACGATTCTGAGGAGTAGTATCTGTGAAGGAGGAAAGCACTAAGCAGAAGAACAGTTATTGCCTCAAAAGAGTGAAATAAGAGAGGATAACAGAGGTGAGAAGAATGACTTAGTAGTTGGGTCATCAGAATGAATTTAACAAGAACTGTTTCAATGCAGTAGAAGCTTGATTTCAGTAGTTTGGAGCAAAACAGAAATAAGAAAGTAGATACACAAAGTAGCTTACTAAAACCTGGGCACGAAGGGGAAAAAAATACTTAGGTGGAGAGAGAGGACCAAGGGTTTATTTTAATTTTGGTTTTAGATGGTAGACCCTTGAGAGGAAGTAGCCAGGAAAGGCTGGTATTGGAGAAACCAGAGAATGTTCTAGGAAAGGGTAGACTATAAAACAAAAGTAAAGGGATAAGTCTGAGAAAAAGAAAAAAAAGATACAATCTACCTATATCTTTGAGACAGAGAGGTGAGGATCAGTTCAGATAAAGAGTTTATAAGTTAGTGCTTAATGAGAGACGGTCAGAGGGAAGCAGAGGAGTTAAGATCAAAAAAGAAGAGAAAGTAAAAGATTGAGCAAACATTCTGTGCCAGAGATCTCTGTGGAGAGATCATGTTGTGAGTAAGAAAGCCTGCAGACTTGATCAAAGAAACCAAATATATATGAATTTTAAATTAGCTCTTAATCATCTTCTGCATTCAAAGCAGAGGGATCCTGGTGAAGCAAATAGAAGGCCAAGAAAAAAAAAATTATTTTACTGGAAAATATCCTTCAGGGAGAAACATTTTGCTGTGTCAATTACAAAAGAAGGCAGACACAAATTCAGTAGGGACTTCAAGATGAACACCACAGAGCAAAATGAGAAAACCTATACAAAAGAATTTTGGCTGAAGTCAAAATGTTGGCTTTTATATGCATATTGTTCAAAGAAAAAGAACAATACTTTTGGTACATTCTACTGTTTTTAAAAATGGGGGATTAGACTAAAGTGGTAGTGGGAAGGGGGCGCCTGGGTGGCTCAGTTGGTTAGGCGACTGCCTTCGGCTCAGGTCATGATCCTGGAGTCCCGGGATGAGCCTCGCATCAGGCTCCCTGCTGAGCAGGGAGTCTGCTTCTCCTTCTGACCCTCCCCCATCTCATGCTCTCTCTCTCTATCTCATTCTCTCTCTCAAATAAATAAATAAAATCTTTAAAAATAAATAAATAAATAAAGTGGTAGTGGGAGGTAGTGAAAAGTAGTCAGATTTCAGATGCCTTTTGAAGGTTGACAGATAGGGCTTGATATAAAATGTATACAGTTAAACAAAAACTATATACAAAATGTTAACAGATTATCTCTGGGTGATAGGATTAAATATGATGGTTTCTTCATTCTTTTTAATTTTTTGGAGGAGTAATTAGATAATCTAATTATAAACAGAAGAATAAATTTTTGATGTAAAATATTCAATACTGAAATAAATAAGGCAAAAATTTAAAGTTCCTCTTCAAACTCAAATCCCATACTCTTCCCTAGAGAGTACTGTTAAACTACAGTGCAAAAGGGTTTTAAAGCCCTTTCTATATAGTTTATTGTATTGCTCAACCTTTTCTCATTATTGCCCCTTCAAAGAGAACACTAAATTAAATAACTGCATACAAATACATAAAAAATATATCATGCTTATATAATTATGGTGTACTTAATTTAGTTTCTCGCTAATAAGAGAAATTAAATGGTAATAAATAAGATTTTGTAGGGCAGGGTTGAGCTGTAGAGGACACAAACCATTATAATATCTAAGATGTTTTGTGCCCCCTCACTCCCCGCAAAACAAAACAAAACAAAAGAAAACAAAACAAAACAACAGAACTATTTCTCCCTCTTGGGGTCAAGATTGCCCTGGTTGAGAATGCATGGCTTACTGGTATTTAAAATTTCAAATTAGATTTAGTATGAGCCATACTCTCCTTAAACCCAGTCCACTGGCTTCCCTTGCCATATTCTTTTTGGTTTCATCCTCCTCCTGGAATACTCCTTGTTGCCTCCTTTGTCACAGTGTTTCCCAAACTCACCCAGTGGAAAATATTTTTTGATATGCACTCTAAAATATGTTTACTTACTTAAAATTATACAAGTACTACTATGTTAAGATACATACAATATAAAATATATGAAATAGTTTAAAGGGTAAGACTTTTTAAATGTATGGGTAGAATTATAACTATCTTTCTCCATGTCAAACTGCATACACCTCTTTGGAAAATATGGTTCTATATGAATTTTGTAAGTTGCATTTTCTTTAGACTTTGTCTAGGTACCTTTTTCTCTATAGCCAATTTCATCCATTATCATGGCTTTGACTGCCATCTATAAGATCATGTCTCTCAAATTTATGTCTCTAGCCTCGGCCTCTCTTCTGAGCTTCAGTTCCACATATTAATTTGCCTAACTGACATCTTCACATGGATGTCACGTGAATGAAACCTGAACATAGAGCTCATTATCTTTCCTCTTTTTTTTTTTAATGTAGGCTCCACACCAAGCATGGAGCCAATGTGGGACTTGAACACACGACCCTGAGATCAAGACCTGAGCTGAGATCAAGAGTTGGACACTTAATCAACTGAGCCCCCTCATCATCTTCCCTCTTAAATATGCTTCTCAGTTTATGCTCCCAAATGAAATCACTACTATCTCCCAGAACCTTTCTCAAACCAGAACAAAGTCATCTTGATACCTTCTCCATCTCACCGTTTCTAATCTATTACTAAGATGTATCAGTTTTATCTCCTAAGTAATTCTCAGTCCACTTGTCTCCATTTTCACTGCCATCAATGTTAATCATTGTTACAGGCCAAATCCTTTCCCCACAAAATTCATATGTTGAAGTCCTAAGCTTCCCATACCTAAGAATGTGACCATACTGAGAGATACAGTCTTAAGAGAATTAAGTTAAAATGGGATCACTGGGATGGACCCTAATCCAATAAGAGGAGGTTATCTGAACACAGACACATATAGAAAGATGGTCTGAAGACACAGGAAGAGGACAGCCATTTACAAGCCAAAAAGAGAGGCCTGGAACAAAAAGAGATCCTTCCCCAGCAGCTCTCAGACAAAACCAACTCTGCCAAACACCCTGACCTCAGACTTCTAGCCTCCAGGTATGAGAAAACAAATTTTTTTTGTGAAGCCACTCAGTTTGTGGAACTTCATTACAGCAGCCCTAGGAAACTAATACAACCCTCGTTATCTCTTTCTGAATTCCTGCAACAGGCCACCTTTCTCTAGAGTTAGCCCCCTTCAATCTATACCCCACAGTGTAATTAACATTAAAAACTATAAATATGAATCATGTCACTTGTGCTTAGGATAAAAGTTCAAAATCTGTAAAATAGTACATGGACCTCTTCTGGACACTCAAGGCACATTACGAAATGCTCTTCCCCCTCCAGCCACACTGGACTTCCATCGGTCCCTGAAAAGGATAATGTTCCATTCTTTTTGTATACTTCTCCCTTTCACCAAGCCAACTCATCATTAACATTCTAAGCTTTTTAAAATTCATTTAATGAGGTCACCGCATTAAATATTTTCATAGAACCGTGAAAATCTTTTAGTAAGCTATCACAATTATAAACCATCATTTATACAATTGTTTGCTTAATTTTTTCCCCCCCAATTAGTACCTGTTTCTGGTTCTGCTCATTCTGATACCTCCAATCACTATCACAGTGCCTGGAATATGGAATATGGCAGGCACTCAATAATTTAATAAAGAACTTAGACATACTCCATTTTCCTAATATTTTGAAATATTTTACTATAATCTTAACAAAAAGTAATCATTTGCTTGTAAATATATGCTATGCAGACAAAACTACTTAAAGAGTTACTAAAAACTTCCATTTCATTTCTTCTTTACTTTGAGGAAATAATGAGATTCCATAAAAGATATATACATGTTCCTACAGTTAAAGGATTCCTCTCAATGCAAAAACTCGTTTTTATGGAAATATAATCTAAAATAAATATAGTAACTGAAAACTTTTCATATATAAAATAAGCCAGTCTACCAAAAGCAATTTCATTAGATCTTTTAAAATCATGTGTCTTTAAAAGTTTTATTATAGTCTTAAGTTTGATATATATTATGTCTTAGTTAAATTATACTGTTAGAAAATATATATTTTACTATGGACTTTAGTTGTGGTCTTTTTATTTATCTTCCCCTCCCCCAGAATATAAACAAATGCCTGAATTCTTTTACAATCACTTAAATTAATACCAACATGACTAAGAATATCCAAACATTCACATTCATTATTCATTTGTTCTCACATACAGACATGTACATATACACAAAAGTGTGCATCTTGACATATGCTTAAACACGGATTCATGTTGAAATTCAGATCCTTAAAGATCTTTAGTTTCTATTGTTAAATAAAGGAGAGAGATATAAATTGAAGTGAAATAATAGAATGCTTGCCTTAAAATATCAAATTAACATACCATGGCTTAATCTTCTCTAGTCAACAGAATTAGCATGATAAGTAATGTACTATATGAAACTACTTTTCAAGCATCTAGCTCTTATTTCCCATTTCTTTCCCATCTTTGTATCAACCAAACAGTAAGGCAGGTATTTGCCTACTGTTTCCTTCTTCAAAAAGCAGAAAAGCAAGAATAGAAAAACTCATGTCAATATATTATTTTTAAAAAACTAAGAGATTCAGTGACATCAGATGGTGGAACAGAAAGACCCATCTCTTGCTCACCCACAAAAACACTGACTTAACAACAGTATATGGTCCAAAACTCCTTTACTAGAATTCCAGAAACCAGTTAAGAAGTCACAGTACCCCACACAAGCTCAAAGTCAAGAAAAGAAGCATTGAAATGGTAATAAAAATCATTTCATTTCAATCATGTCAGCTCCTCTCTCAAGCTAGCACAGCTCAGAACTGGGAGGAAAATTCCAACTTGCAGCTTCTCCCTTGGGAGGGAAAGAGAAAAGTGGAATGTACATGACCTGTATGTACAACACCCTAAAGAGTCCATTTAAAAAACTGTTAGAATAAATGAATTCATCAAAGTTGCAGAATACAAAACCAACACATTAATATCAGCTGCATTTCTACACACTAATAACAAACAATCTGAAGAGGAAATCATGACAGTAATCCCACTTACAAAAGCATCAAAAAGAATAAAATGCTTAGTGGGACGCCTGGGTGGCTCAGTCGGTTGCGCGGCTGCCTTCGGCTCAGGTCATGATCCCAGGGTCCTGGGATCGAGCCCCGCATCGGGTTCCTTGCTCAGCGGGGAGCCTGCTTCTCCCTCTGCCTGCCGCTCTCCCTGCTTGTGCTCTCTCTCTCTGACAAATAAATAAATAAAATCTTAAAAAAAAATAAAAGAATAAAATGCTTAGAATAAACTTAACCATGGAGGTAAGGGACTTGTACATTTAAAACCATAAAACACTGCTGGAAGAAATTAAAGATGACACAAATAAGCAAAAAATTATCTGGTGTTCCTGGAACACCTTAATACTGTTAAAATGTACATAGTACCCAAAGCAAACTAAAGAGTCAATGCAATCACTATCAAAAATCACAAAGGAATAGGGCGCCTGGGTGGCTCAGTTGGTTAAGCAACTGCCTTCGGCTCAGGTCATGATCCTGGAGTCCCTGGATCGAGTCCCACATCGGGCTCCCTGCTCGGCAGGGAGTCTGCTTCTCCCTCTGACCCTCCCCCCTCTCATGTGCTGTCTCTCTCATTCTCTCTCTCTCAAATAAATAAATAAAATCTTTAAAAAAAAAAAATCACAAAGGAATATTTTGCAGAAATAGAAAAAAAAATCATTTAAAATTTACATGGAATCTCAAAAGACCCCAAATAGCCAGAAGAATCTTGAGGAAGAAAAACAGAGCTGGAGGTCTCAGACATCCTGAGTTCAAAACATATTACAAAGCTAATCAAAAATAATATGGTACTACTATAAAGACAGACATATAAACAAACGGAACAAAATAGAGAGCCCAGAAAGGAATCTTCCCATACATGGTTTATGATCTCTGATGAGCGTGCAGCAGCTACACAATGGGGAAAGGACAGTCTGTTCAACAAATGGTGTTGGAAAAAACTGGACATCCATGTGCAAAAGAAAGAAACTGACCTCTGCCTTACACCATATATAAACATTCAAAAATGAATCAAAGCCCTAAATATAAGACCTAAAATTACAAAGCTTATAAAAGAAAACATAGGGGAAAAGCTTCATGATACTGGATTTGGTGGTGATTTCATGGATGTAATATCAAAATTATTGGCATCAAAAGCAAAACTAAGCAAATGGAGCTACATCAAACTTCAAAACTTCTGTATGGCAAAGGAAATAATCAACAGAAGGAAAAGGCAACATACAGAATGGGAGAAAATACTTGCTAGCCATATATCTTAAAGTCCACAATACATAAAGAACTGCTACAGGGCAACTGGCTGGCTCAGTCGGTTGGGCATGCCACCCTTGATCTCAGGGTCAGAGTTGAAGCACCATGTTAGGTGTAGAGCTTACTTAAAAAAAAAAAAAAGCCAACAGAACACTTCTACAACACAATGAGAACAAGAAACAACTCTATTAAAAAATGTGTAAAGGCGGGGATGTGGAGAAAGGGGAACCCTCCTACACTGTTGGTAGGAATGCAAGCTGGTGCAGCCACTCTGGAAAACAGTATGGAGGTTCCTCAAAAAGTTGAAAATAGAGTTACCATACGACCCAGCAATTGCACTACTGGGTATTTACCCCAAAGATACAAATGTAGGGATCCGAAGGGGTACATGCACCCCGATGTTTATAGCAGCAATGTCCACAATAGCCAAACTGTGGAAAGAGCCAAGATGTCCATCGACAGATGAATGGATAAAGAAGATGTGGTATATATATACAATGGAATATTATGCAGCCATCAAAAGGAATGAAATTTTGCCGTTTGCAATGACGTGGATGGAACTGGAGGGTATTATGCTGAGCGAAATAAGTCAATCAGAGAAAGACATGTATCATATGACCTCACTGATATGAGGAATTCTTAATCTCAGGAAACAAACTGAGGGTTGCTGGAGTGGGGGGGGTGGGAGGGATGGGGTGGCTGGGTGATAGACACTGGGGAGGGTATGTGCTATGGTGAGCGCTGTGAAGTGTGCAAGACTGTTGAATCACAGATCTGTACCTCTGAAACAAATAATACATTATATGTTAAAAAAAAAAAAAGAAATAGCAGGAAGGGAAAAATGAAGGGGGGGAAATCGAAGGTGGAGATAAACCATGAGAGATTATGGACTCTGAGAAACAAACTGAGGGTTCTAGAGGGGAGGGGGGTGGGGGGATGGGTTAGCCTGGTGATGGGTATTAAATAAAGAGGGCACGTACTGCATGGAGCACTGGATGTTATACGCAAACAATGAATCATGGAACACTACATCAAAAACTAATGATGTAATGTATGGTGATTAACATAACATAATAAAAAAATCCATATAAATCTATAAATAACTTAAAAAAATCTATATAAATCTATAAATAAACAACTTAAAAAATGTGTAAAGGACTTGAATAAACATTTCTCCAAAGAAGATAATACAAATGGTTAACAAGCGTATGAAAAGATCATTATCACTAATCATCAGGAAATGCAAACCAAAACCATAATGAGATATGACCTCATACCTGTTAGGATGGCCACTGTCAAAACCAAGAAAATAACAACTGTTGGTAAGGATGTGGAGGAATGGGACCCTTGTGCACTGTGAGGGGAATGTAAAATTGGCCAGCTGCTATGAAAAACACTATGGAGATTCTTCAAAAAATTAAAAATAGAATTATCCTATGTCAAATCTTAACTAACTGAATTACTAAAAAGAAATAACATTTCATTTCAGCATTACATTTCCATTTGAGCAAGCAGCCTAATACAAGATTTCTTTTTATAACAGAATAAAGAAGTATACATTAAGCCTAACTAAAGTACTCCTGCATAGTTACTTAAGAGAACTATTAATGGCTTTCACTTGTACTTAAGTAGCTTGAATCCCTAATGTAGACTAACTGATACTGTAGGGAATTCTGGGAACCATAATTGGTTGCTGGTTAGAGAAGTCTATGACTCTTGAACAGAAAGTTCAGTTCTTCTACAGAGTCTAAATATCATTTTGGCACACCAAGAATAAACCTATTACAGAAGTCTTTCTAGAGGTCTTCCTACAATAAGCTTTCCTTCTTCAGATACTTTAATATTTTACCACTATAAACTATTAAAAGGTATTTTCTGTTAGTATTTCCACAGAATATCATAACAAGTATGTCCCTGTGAAGGGTTCCAAGAATGGAACAAGTATGACTGGAGAGGAAACCAGTGGGGAAGTAAGTTGTCTAAAGGCAAGGACTATGTTACTTTGGTCAACTTTTTATCCCAGTGCCCAGCAAAGCATTCAATTATATTTTGTAAATATGCTCATTTCAGTATCATATAGTGTTTCCTTTCATAGGTCAAACGTGAATTAGAAATTTTATTTAAGGGGACGCCTGGGTGGCTCAGTCAGTTAGGTGTCTGCCTTCAGTTTGGGTCATGATCCCAGGATCCTGGGATTGAGTCCGTCAGGCTCCTTGCTTAGCAGGGAGCTTACTTCTTCCTCTCCCCCTGCTTGTGTGCTCTCTCCTTCTCTCTCTGGCAAATAAATAAATAAAATCTTAAAAAAAAAAAAAGGACATTTTATTTAAGCAGTCCCCAGGAAAAAAAGAGCAAAAATTAAAAAGAAAAGAATCAGAGTGACTTTAAGGGTGTTTAAACACTTTAAAAGCGTCTGCACTTTTTCTTCACTTCTACTCACACATGTCTACTCACTATAGCTTCTCTACAACTCCATAATGGAGAATACTAACCCACCTGCCTGAAAAAGTGAAACAATGTAAATATTCAGCAAGGTTTTAATTGTTTAATATAGAGAAAGGGTCTAGTACTACAACTTTGGCAAAAAATGATTAGTGTATCATACAGAAGTTAAGTATTTTGGATATTTTAACATTTATTATTATATAACAAGCAATGATTGCATCAGAGAGAGAATAAAAATATAATAAGTTTCTTCACTCAAATGAGGAAAAAATGTTTGGAGAGAACTTCCCTCCATCCACCCTGACACTCTGCTAAATGTGGTTGACAAGAGGTATTACAGATGATCCTAATCAGTAAAAAATTGTTATATTTCCAGTTGTGTTCACGTCCAGGACTTTCAAAAGCCAACATTTGATACATGGTATAAAAAACTTTATAGAGAAATAATCGGTACAGAGAGGAGGAGAGAAAGAGAAAAAAAGGAAGAGAGGGAAAGAACAGCATAAAAGTCGGAACCAAAATGAAGATATCAATTTTAAATTATAGGCAGTCCTAGACTAGTTCAATTTTCTAGAGACAGACATGTAGTTTTCTGTTGATTCTGATAGGTCTAAGATTTGTTCAAATGTACAGAAAAGCAATAGGAATGAATTCTTCTGGGATATTTGAAATCTATTATTTATTTTTCTTCTCTTATTATGTTGGGTTGGCCCTACAGGTCAATGTTGAAAAGCAGCAGGGACAGTGGGCATCTGACCTTTTCCCTGACTGTAAAGGATATGCTTTTCAGTAAGAATGATGACTATTAAAGGTTTTATTAGATATCCTTTACCAATTTAAGAAAGTCCCTTTCTCTTAGAGTTTGCTAGTATTTTTTATCATCATGAATTTTGTAAAATACTCTTTCTGTATCTATTGAGATAGTTGTATCATTTTTACTTACTGCTATGCTTGGTGTACTAATATTTTAAGAATTTTCAGTGTCTGTGCCTGAGCATGACTGGACCGTAATTTTCCTTTCTTGTAATCCTTAACTGGTTTGGTATACAGGTCACTTTTTAGTCTCATAAAATGAGTGAGGGGAGTTTTTCTTCTCTTAAAAAAAGAATGATCTGTCCCTTAAAATTTTGGTAGGAGTTGCTTGAAAAACCATCTGAGACTACTGGTTTCTTGGTAGAAAGACTTTGAACTAGCAATTCAATTCCTTTGATGGTTAAAGGACTATGCATAGTGTCTAATTCTACTTTAAAATTTTTGGCAAGTTATGTTTTTCTAGAAATCTGTCCATTTCACCTGCCTTTTAAAATTAGTTGAAATGAAGTTTTTCATGGTACCTTTTTTCCTTTAAACTTTAAATTTTGAACTTATAGAAAAATTTTACACTTAGAGAAAAGCTGCAAGAATAACCACCCTCCCAAAATCCTACTGTTTGTTCACTCCAATTCACCACTTGTTAACTAACACTGAGCCACCTTTACTTTATCACTATCATTCTCTCTCGCTTGCTCTCCCTCCCGCATTCAAACATCTGAGAGTAAGTTGTACATCAGAGCTCTGTACCACTAAATAATTAAGTGACCCCCCAGGAATAAAGACATTCTTCTAAATACCCATACTACAGTTATCAAACTTGGGATTTTTAACCTTGTTACATATATATCTCATATACCTTTCATATTCCTATTTCATGAACTGTCCAGTGTTTTTTATAGCATTTTTTTTTTTTCTGGAACAGGAACTAGGCCAGTGTCATGTATTTTACAGTTAGTTGTCATATCTCTTTATATAAAGTCTTACCTACTATGAATCTATTTTTTAATCTTTTATATCATTGATATTTTTAAGCAGTGAAGACTAGTTATTTTACAGATTGTCCAAAAGTTTAGACTTATCTTGTTTCCACATAATTAGACTCAGGTTATGCATCTTTGTCTGGAATACAACATGAATAATAAGTCCTTGGGATATCATGTATATTTGCAGGGTATTGGGGGTATTAATTGTGATTATATAAAGTGTTATCTGATTCTTCTACTGTATAGTTGCTACCTTTTGGGAATTAATAAGTGATTACTGGGGAGACACTTTAATACCATGTAAATATACTGTTCCTTATCAAACTCTCCTTCCTCCAGATGTAGCACCCACTGATGATTACTGCCTGAATCAAATTTTATTAAAATAGCTGCAAAATAATTATCTTTTTAATTGCATTGTTCTTTCCGTTTTCATTAACTCACAGTCCATTTTAAGGGAGAGCTTTTCTTTCTCGTCAGCCCATCCATCTATTTGTCTAGCTTAACATACGGACCTCTGAATTTTTATTTTATTCCATAGGTTAAAATCCATTACCATCCTTACTTGTTGTGATGATCAGTTTTGGAGCATTTCTTTATTTTCTAGCACAAGATATTCCACACTCATTTTCAATTTTCTTAGCTCCAAGCCCAGAACCAGCAATTTCTTTAAATAACCCTGATAGTATTCTGTCATCTTATTTTGAGTTGGTGCAACGCGAAATACATTTTATAATCTGTATAATATATATACTCCAAATACCAGTCCTTAATCAGATATAGGACTTTTAGTAAATTCATACAGTTGTGCACCATCAGCACAATCCACTTTTAGAACAATCCCATCATCACAAAAGTTCCCTCTTTATCCATCTATCCATCAAACCCTGCTCCATCACCCAAGGACAATCATTTATCTGCCTTCTATCTATAGTTTTGCTTTTACCGAAATTTCATATAAACAAAATTATACAACATGTACTCTTTTGAGCTTGGCCACTTTCACTTATAATGTTTTTAAGGTTTATTCATGTAGTCTGATATATAAGTATTTTGTTCCCTCTTATTGTGGAATAGTAATCTATTGTATAAATATATGACTTTTTGTTTATCCATTGTCCAGCTGATGGACATTTAGATTGTTTCCAGTATTTGGCTATTATGAGTAACGCTGCTATAAACAGTTGTGTAGAGATCCTCTTTGTAGACACAGGTTTTCATTTCTCCTGAGTAAATATTTAGGAATGGAACTGTAGGATCATATGGAGAGGATATACCAAGAAACTGCCAAAATGCTTTCCAAAGTGGCAGTACTATTTTACATTTCCACCAGCAATATATGAGTGTTCCAGTTTCTCCATATCTTCACCAACACTTGTTACTTACTGACAGTCATTTTGATTCCTGGTTGTGCAGTGGAACCTCCGGCAGTTTTGACTTGCATTTCCCTAATGACTAATATTGAGGTCTTATGTATATGATTATTATTCATTTGCGTATCTTCTCAGTTAAACAGTCTATTAGTATCTTTTTCCCCCTTTTAATTCCTCCCTCTTGTGGTTCCCCAACCTCCTCCACCCCATCTCTTCCCTATATAACCACTATTCTGTTTCTATCATGATAGATTGGTTGTATTTTCCACAATTTTATTCCAAGCAGTCCTTGTTGTGCATGGTACCATGTTAACAGAAACTCATGTATATCAGAACTACGCAAAGCAAGGACATAGTTCGAATGTGCATACGTTTCAGTAAACACAGTCCCATGTAAAGCAAGGACTGCCTATACACAGAATTGTAGAATACATCCTTTTCTCTTTGGAGTCTTCCAGTCGACATAATAATTTTGAGATTAATTATGTTTTCACATGTATCAGTAGTCCACATTTCTTTTTGTTGCTGATTACATTCATTATATAGCTTTACCATGGCTTACTTATCCATTCACATGTTTATGGACACAGGTTGTTTAAGGTTACTGGCTGTTAAATAAAAAGCTGCTAATGGACACTTGTATGGAAGTCCTTTATGGTAATATTCTTCTTTCTTTGGATTAATACATGGGGGCATACTGCTGAGTTACACAGTAGGTGTATGTTTAACTTTTTAAGAAACTGTCAAACTGTTTTCCAAAGTGGTTGTACAATTTTATATTTCCCATCAGTAGTACGTAAGAATTCCAGTCACTATAACCCCACCAGCACCAACACTTGGTATGGTCAGGTCTTTTAAGTTTTAGGTATGTGCTTATTTGACATCTATCTGTAAAGTATCCCTTTGAATCTTTTGTCCTATTTTAAAAATAGGATAAAAATAGAAACTGAATGTTTTCTCAGAGTTTTTTAGACAGAAGTTCTTTATTAAATATATGATTTGTAAATATTTTCTCCCAGTATATGCCTTGTCTTGTATTCTCTTAATGAAGTAATTTGCAGAGCAGAAATTCTTAATTCTGAATAAGTCCAAAATACCAGGTTTTTTTTCTTTTATGGATCAAGCTTTTGGTGTTGCATTGAAGAACTCTTTGCCTCCCCAAGGTCACAAAGTTTTTATTTTTTTCCTCCAGTCTGTTTTAGAATTTTAAGTCTTACATTTGGGTATCCATATGTTCCAGCATTATTTGTTAAAAAGACTATTGTGTCACCACTGAACTGCTTTTGCAACTTTTTTTGAGAATCAGTTTTTCATATATGTATGTGAGTATATTTTTGGACTTTCTATTCTGCATCAATGATCTGGGTCTCTAACCTGATAACAACTCCACACTTTCTTGAATAAGATAGTTTTGTAAGTCTGGAAATCAGATAATGTTAAGCCTTCCAATTCTGCTTTTCTTTTTCAAAGCTGTGTTGAGTATCTTAGGTCCTCTGTATTTCTATTTGAATTTTAGATGCAGCCTGTCAATTTCTCCAAAACATCTGTTGGGATTATAGATCTATCTGGGAAGAATAGACATCTTAACAACAGTGAATCTACCAACACATACATAAGGTATCTCTCTCCATTTACTTAGGTCTTCTTTAATTTCAGCAGTATTGTATAGTTTTCAGTATACAGATGATATTCATCTTTCAACAGATTTATTCCTAAGTATTTTATATTCTTTGATGCTACTATATGTGGAATTATTAAATTTTAATTATCAATTGTACATTGCTAATATATAGAAATACAATTGATTTTTTTGTATTGACCTGTATTCTGTAATCTTGTAGTAAGTGATTTCTTAGTTCTAGTAGCTTTTTTTTTTTAAAAAGATTCCATCAAATTTTCTACATAGACAATGATGTCATTTATAAATAGAGACCACTTTATTTTGTCCTTTCCAAACTGGAAATCTTTCATTTCTTCTTCTTGTTCCATTCCACTAGCTAGGATAATGTTAAACAGGAGTAGTGAGAACAGAAAGAAATCCCTGTCTGCTCCCTGGTTTTAGGAGAGAAGCATTCAGCCCTCATGATTACGTATGATTTTACCTGTTCCTTGTTCCTAAATGCCTTTTATCAGGTTGAGAAAGCTTTCTATTCCTAGTTTGCTAAGAGTTCTTATCAGGAAGGGATGTTGAATTCTGTCAAATGCTTTTCCTGATGTATTGAGCTAATCAGATGGTTTTTCTTTTTTAGTTTGCCGGCCTTCCTTTTCCAATTACAGCCTTATATTAAAACCTCATTTAATCCTCCATAATTTTTAACCTTTCATAATTTCCGTATCTTTCATTTATGCTGCATTCTGGATAATTTCATTAATTCTGTCAGCCTCTAATTCATTCTTTGACTTTATGGAATATCTGTCTAATCTATCTGCTCAATTTTTTATTTCAGTGATTTTATTTTTAATTTCTAAATGTTCTATTTCGTTCTTTTTAAAGAACTACCTGGTCATTTTTTAAGTCTTTTGTTTCTCATTTTTTATTTCATTTTCTATTCTTTAAATACATCATATACAGATATTTGACATGCATAAGTATATCTGAATATGTATCTTTGCCCTCAGAGATTCTCTCACCTTTTGCAGGCCCAAGATTGCATTAAATATATTTTTCCAATATACCCAGAATTTATTTACACTGGAGTAAGAGGACTCTTCAGAAGATCCAGTTCTTATACCAGTAAAAGCAAAAACCTTCTTACCTTTATAAATGAGAGTACTTACTGATGATATCTGACTTAGAAACTTAACTGGCTTATTGCTACTTGATTTTTTAATCAAATTAAGATGCCACAGATAGATGAGTTAAACATTTTTCTCAAAATATTAAAAAGATCTCACGGTTGGATGTCCTAAAAATTTTCTGAGTCTTTAATCCTATCACCAAATCATTTGATATGTCTAAAAGAGGAAAAGAAAACACATTCTTTTTCACAGTTAAAATTCTCATTAGTACTCTAGCTGCTCAAAATGCTGAACACATTCCAAATTTAGCCTAATACATCCTACACACATGATTACAAGATTTTGTTCGATGATAAAAATTGCTGGCTTAGAAAATGAAAGTATCGTATCTATTCTCCTAAATACAGAGAAACTGGCTTACTTCTGCAGATGAGAATCTACAACCTGTTTTCCACTGTGTGGATCCTGATAATTTGTCAATAATTTGCTACACTCACTTTAACAAAGTGATGTACAGTATTGATAATTACATAGTGACATTAGAACTCCTAATTGGTTTTAAAAGATAACAAAATTGAGTGATTGACAGGTATGAATATGTTTTTTCAAATTATACTATGAACTGAAAATAACAAGCTAATTCTACAAGTTAGCCAGGACATTTATTAAATTAAACAGAAGCAGAATTAGTTATCTTACTAAGGAAAAGCTTTCAAAAGGGTTCCACATTTAAATTATATTCCCAAGATTGTTATACCTAATATAATTGGTCCAGTTTTATTTTATATTCATGTTATAAAGAATACATCAGTATAAAGATGGCATAAAAGGTTGTATTTATTAATTTAGCTTTCAGTAAATTTCAAAATATAGACTACTACTTACAAATATTTCAACACATAAATTTTATTTATTTTTTTAAAGTTTTTTATTGTTATGTTAATCACCATACATCATTAGTTTTTTGATGTATCAACACATAAATTTTAAAAAACTGTTCTAGGTAGATTCCAATTTCAAAGATATTTACTAGAAATAATCTGAGGAAAAAAGCATTAATTTCTAAACAGATACTATAGAGAGCATATGGCATAATTCTAATACTGTTTCATCTTGAATTTACAATTTTATTTAATTTTTAATATATATATTCACTGGTTAAAAAGGCTAAACCACTAAATTAGAAAGAACTTTCAATACCAACATATTACCTTTTTAAAAACCTTGAAATTGCAAAAACTAGTAGTGTAAGAACTTTCTGTTCATAACCTTTTCCTCTAAAAGAGATTACACAAAGATTTAGAGATGTTGGTCCAGATACCACTCTTCAATGATCCAGAGCACTGATACACATCATCCTCTACTCAAAAGTTTAAATTTCTCTGAAGACTTTAAGGATCATTATTTGGGGCCTCCAATCATCCTAGAAATCCTGCACTTTCTACAAAGATTCTGTTGCCATCGATAATTATTTTCACTAGAATGATAATGTTCTTACATGGTAGTTATGTAATTAGCAAAAATATCTATTCATAGCTTTGCAATAAACGAAAAGACTAAAGAAATTACAGTAAATGCAGTGAAATTTATGTGCTATTTCTGCAATATGTGACAGGTGTTTTAAGGGTTTTGTTTTTTACTTTTCTCTTGCCCTGGAAATCCCAAGTATTTAGGATCAAAAGTTATTTTGGACTTTTTACAAAAGACTGATCTTTTTTGAATATACATGAGTATAATGAATTCCAAGAGGGGCTTAAATTTTTTTTCATAAACACTGCCATAAAAGAATAACTAAACTGGAAATTTACATTAAAATTTATGTATAAACGTGTGTTGTATATGACTATATTTTTAAATAGGTAAGAACAGTGTTTGAAAAATCAATCTTTATTGGTTTTATTTTTAATTCAGTAAGAAATTTTGTGAGTTAATGTAAAGACTGAAGAAAAGGAAAGCATACATCCCTGTTCATAATAATCCTTTAATAATTGGTAGTAATTCACATGCATTTAAAATCTGGCAAACAGAAGTTGCCAGAGTTCATTCCCAATAATAATTGATGAGAATTTATATATGAGTTTGTATGTAGAAACTTTATCCAATATAATATCACAAACGTAAGCATCTTTAAATGGCACTATTCCTCTTTGTTTTTTTCTTTAGTTCCCTTGAATATAATGGTTTCATGTAATTGTTCTTATGCTGCTAGTAGAATATAGCCAAACTATTAAAAAGGAGTAAAAACATATACAAAGGATTACATAGTAAAAGCTTGAAATCAAGCCACTCCAATAAAGAATAAATTAATTACTTTGGGTAGAAAGGCGACCAAAATTAGAAGAAATGAATGATAACACTGCATGTACATTTGCTTGCCTATAAACATGAAGGCCTCATATTAGTTATCCATTCCACCACTAAAACTAAAAAATTAATAACTATACAAGAGAGATTAATAACTATGCAATATGCTATATGAGTCCCCATAGCAATTGGCTGGGAAAGCTAGAGAGGCTGAATTTCACAAGTTCTTGCAGTCAGCAGGGCTTAAATCCAGAGTTCTGGAGATCAGCAGACGTGGCTTGGGGAGAGCTCAGAGGCATCGGAGCTGTTCTTGAAAAGAAGGCAGGTAAACAACTGTGGACACACAGCATGGAAACAGCGACCTGAAGAGCACCTAGCGCACACAGTGGGGAGGTTATCTGCTCATCTCAGAGCTTGTCCCAGAGAGGCAGCATTCATGGAGAGACCCTACCGGGAACAAAGGAACTGGCCGGCACAGGGCCACCTGGGGGAACAGGGCAACGCCCACACTCCCTACCTAACTTACTTACACCCAGCCTGCACCCCTCCCACTCCAGTAGAACTGCCCCTCCCAGTCACACCCGCCTCAGTCACAGCAGCAGGCCTTCTCCCCCAGAAGACCAACCCAAAGCCCTGCCAACACCACGTCTCCCAACCTGGGAGTTTTGCAGAGTCTCAGTTCCAGCAACAGTGCCAACAGGTCTCACTTCACAAGCAGACCAGATCACACCTACTTAAAACGTGCCACATTCAAGCCAGGGACCAAACACTGTCCACAAAAGGAAAAGACAGCCTCTGCCGATGACTGGCCTGAACGATAAAGTGGCCAGGTCACAAAAGCTGATTGCAAGCAGCACACACTAGAGACACTGCTGGAAGTGCCAGGCCTTGGGGAACAGGAGACACTACATGGCAGGGCACTATAGGACCTCTTCTTCATAAGGCCATTACCTTCAAGAACAGGAGACATAACTGACTTTCCTAACACACAGAAATGGGCACAGAGATTTAGACAAATTGAGAAGACAGAGAAATTTGTCCCAAATGAAAAACCAGGACAAGGCCATACATGGCCAGAGACTTAAGCAGAACAGATATTAGTAACATGCTTGATAGAGAATTTAGAGTAAGGATCATAAGACTACTCACTGGACTTGAGAAAAGAGTGGAAGATATGAGTGATACCCCTAATGCAGAGATAAGGAATACCATAGCAAAGATAAAAGGCTCAATAAACAAAATGAGGAACATGCTTGATGGGATGAATAGCAGGCTGGAAGAAACAGAGGAACAAATCAATGATCTAGGAGACAGAGTAATGGAAAGAAATCAAGATGAACAAAAGAAAAAAGAATGATGGAAAATGAAAACAGACTTAGGGAACTCAGTGACTCCATCAAACAGTAATACTCACATTACAGGAGTCCCAGAAGAAGACGACAAAGAAAAGGGGGCACAAAGTTTATGTGAAGAGACAATAGCTGAAAACTACCCTAATCTGAGGAAGAAAACAAATATCCAGAACCAGGAGGCCAGAGAACCCTCAACAAAATCAAGAAAAGCAGATTCACACCAAGACATATTACAATGAAAATGGCAAAATATAGTAAAGAAAAAACTTCAAAAAGAGCATGACAAAAGAACAAAGTTACATAAAAGGGAAACTCCATAAGGCTATCAGGGGATTTTTCAGTAGAAACTTTCCAAGGTAGAAGAGAGTGGCATGATCTATTCAAAGTGCTGAACGGAAAAAAAACCTGCAGCCAATAATACACTATCCAGCAAGGCTATCATTCAGAATAGAAGGAGAGATAAACATTTTCCCAGACAAACAAAAACTAATGGAGTTCATGACCACTAAGCCAGCCAAGCAAGAAATATTAAAGGAGATTCTATCAGTGAAAAGGAGAGACTAAAGTAACAGTATGAAGGTAGGAAACACAAAAGCAGTAAAAATAAATATTTTTGTAAAATATCTGTCAAGGAACTTACAAAATAAAAGGGTGTGAAATATGACAACATAACCCTAAAATGTGGGGAGGAGAGGAGTAAAGGATGGGTTCAAACTTCAACAACTATCCACTTAACATAGACTGCTATATACAGAAGATGTTATATTATATACAAACCCAATGACAACCACAAATCAAAAATCACTAATAAATATGCAAAGAATAAAGACAAAGAAATCCTCTTAAAAAAATAATTATTATACAAACTGACAAAAGCATCTTATTGTTTCTTTCATACAATTAAAAGCCAAATATGAAGCAGGATAATGGAAGTGGGAATATACTACTGTAAGTACATGTGCAAAAATGAGTTTACATAGCAGGTCTGAGATTGCTATAGCTAGAAATGCCTGCCTGCAAGGGTGGTTCTTGGTTGGTACCTGGGACTTGGATTTTGAGAGGGTCCTCATGATTTTTTTATAAGAACGCTCACTATCCCTAAACTGTTTGTACAGATAATGTGGTGTATGCTGAACAGCTGCTTTTCTTTTGGGAGTCTGGAATTTTGGTACATGCCAGGCAGTAAGTGATTCCTGATTAAAACCCTGAACTCCTAAGTGCAAGGTGAACTTCCCCAGAGGACATTTTACACATGCTGTCACCACTTGTTGCTGGAGGAATTAAAGGTGTCCTGTCTGTGAGACCTAGGAGAGGACTCTTAGAAGCTTGCACCTGGTTGCCTCTGGACTTCATCCTGTATGCTTTTTCCCTACTGCTGATTTTCCTTTCATGAAGCTGATTTTGATTCATGTCCTTTCACTGTAATAAATCATTGCCACAAGCACAACTATATGCTGAATGCTATGAATCCTCCCAGCAAATCACCAAACTTGGGGGTGGTCCTGGAGATCCACAACACAATATATAAAATGCTTAAATTTTGGACTTACAAAGGAAATGATCTATACTGTAACAATGGAAACTTAAGAGAATTTTTTTCTTTGGAACACTTATGTGTCAGGATTAAATGATGAATTGAATAATTAATTACTCGATTATTCCTTATTAAAAACATATCAAGATGAATGAATAAAACATAGAGTCAGATTTCTATGCATGGAAGGAATTCTTATGGCCCATGAGGCCAGTGGATTGGTGGATGACAGAAGGGAGAATTTCAGAATATGAAAAATGGGATACAGCAATGTGCTTTAAAAGAAAAATTAACAACTGAATGGATCCCACCATTTTCAGTAAAGACTTTATAAGACATTATAATGACCACTAATTAAATATCTTATTTTCTCCAAATTTTCATCTTATTCTGTAATAGAACTTTTAAAAACATTTACAATAAATCATTTATATGACAGAAAATTAGAAATTAGTTTATGCATTTTAGAAATTAGTCTATAAAAAGTATTACTGATAGCATCTACTCAAAAAACAACTGTGCTTATACATATGTTATAAAGAAAGTTTGTTGTTGTCAAGAAATACAATTCCAGGGGTGCCTGAGTGGCTCAGTCAGTTAAACATCTGACTCTCGGATTCTGATCAGGTCTAGATCTCAGGGTCGTGAGACCAAGCCCACGTCAGGCTCAGCACTGGGTGTGGATCCTGCTTGGGATTTTCTCTCTCCCTCTTCCTCTACCCCTTTCCCACCTTGCACTCTCTCAAAAAAAAAAGAGAGAGAGAGAGAGAGAGAGAAAGAGAGAGAGAGAGAAAGAAAGAAAGAAAGAAAGAAAGAAAGAAAGAAAGAAAAGAAAGAAAGAAAGAAAGAAAAAAAAGAAATACAATTTCTATGGCTATTTGACATGTAGCCATTCCATAAGGTAAGAACACAAACAATGCTGGCTCATATCTTCCTGCATTTTTTAATAAAGAGATAAAAATATTTTCATTTAAACATACCTTAACTATTTCTTCAATGAAACAAATATGAGAAACAGGATCTCTCTTCTTGGCTAATATTTTTTGTAGATGTTGTACCTAAAAATGGCAGAAAGGGGGAGAATGTACGTAATTGGGTATTTTCAAAATGAAACAAATGTAAAGCTTAGGCACTAGAAACAGCAAGGGAAGGAAGAGGGCATTGTGCTAGAGCCTCTACATATATTATAATCAGCTAAGGTAGGTATTTTGAATGCTCACAGATTTTAAGAAAGCTGCCCAAGGTCACACAACTTGGAATAATAGGCATTAATCCATAATTAATGTTCTTTTTTTTTTTTAAGATTTTTTAATTTATTTTTTGACAGAGAAAGAGACAGTGAGAGAGGGAACACAAGCAGGGAGAGTGGGAGAGGGAGAAGCAGGCCTCCCACTGAGCAGGGAGCCTGATGTGGGGCTCCATCCCAGGACCCCGGGATCATGACCCGAGCTGAAGGCAGAGCATAACGACTGAGCCACCCAGGCTCCCCCATAATTAATGTTCTTTCCATTCTCTAAAATATTTACCTGTCCACAAACAGTACAAATATGATCTATAAGTTTCTCCATATTGGTCCAGAGGGAAGCACGAAAAGCTGCAGTGTTTCCTGGGGTTGGCAAAGTAGATCGTCCAGGTCCCCCTGTTTAAGAGTGACAAAGAAATATGATAAATAAAAATTTTCAAGTATAACAAAATACGTTATTATAAAAAGCATACTCAAGCTAAAAAAATAAGAAGTTCCTTCTTTAAGAAAGAATTTATTACGAGTAATATAAAAAGGACTCTTAACATTTTATGTTTAAGAAAGGAAGGAAAGTAAGATCTCACACTCAGGCACACACCACACACACACACACACACACACACACACACACACGAGAGATAAAACACAAAACAGTAATTAATGAAAATAGTTTTCTAAAAGTGGCAGTAGGAGTGGTAGGAGACGTACAAGGTGAAAGGAATGGAGATAGAAGTGGTGAGTCTTTATGAGCCATATAAATGTTTTATGTATTTTTTTTTTAAGATTTTATTTATTTATTCGACAGAGATACAACACAAGCAGGGGTAGTGGCAGGCAGAGGGAGAAGCAGGCTCCTGGCTAAGCAAGGAGCCCAATGTGGGACTCGATCCCAGGACCCTGGGATCATGACCCGAGCCGAAGGCAGACACTTAACCGACTGAGCCCACCCAAGTGCCCCTATTTTACATATTTTAAAATAAATTTAAGTTTAAAGAGGATGGAAAAAGCAAACCCTAAAACAAAATGCAAATAAATACCGAAACAAATGAAACTAACTGTACATCAAATTGGTAACACAACCACACCAGGGAAAACAATTAATTGAGGTAATTTTTAATTACAGAACCCTAACTTTAGTGAGATATATTTTCGGGGCAAAAAGAATTGTAAAGAATAATAGTACTTAGCAGATTTGTTGCTGGACGTGATACCGACATAGCAATCGCAAAACTACTTTAGGTGTAGTCTGCGATAGACTAAAAGAAGGTTCTCACCATAAACAGAATAAAGATCCAAATATGTAATGGGGATCAGAGGAATTTCTCAACTCTGTCCACTGAAAGGGCAAAGAAACAGTGACTCCTAAATAGAAATGAGTATACCTAGCACCCAAATTCTGATTTGTATGTGCCATTCCCCAATAAAAGAAACCAGGGCTCATTGAGGAAAAGGGTCATTCCATATTTGGAGCAATGAAAGCAGAAGGTATATCTGGTACATACTGTGCCAGACAGCAAAGAAATGTTCAAAGACAAACGGAGACTGGTCAAAGTACATAGGACCTTGACTGGAAGAGGCTTCCCCAAGACGGATTTGGGAACATTTGACCATCCTGATGGTCATTACTGATGATAATGGATCATAAAATACTGATTAAAAAATAATTCATGAGTCATAGTGAAAATTCAAATGTTTAAAAAGGATGAACTTCTGATGAGCACTGGGTATTGCATTCAAGTGTCGGATCACTATATTGTATAACTGAAACTAATATTACACTGTATTTTAACCAAATGGAATTTAAATAAAAACTTAAAAAAAATAAAAAGGAGGGCGCCTGGGTGGCTCAGCCGGTTAAGCGTCTGCCTTTGGCTCAGGTCATGATCCTGGGGTCCTGGGATCAACCCTGCATCGTGCTCCCTGCTCCGCGGGGAGCCTGCTTCTCCCTCTCCTGCTCCCCCTGCTTGTGTTCCCTCTTTCGCTGTCTCTCTCTGTCAAATAAATAAAAAAATCTTTATAAATAAATAAATAAATAATAAAAAGAATGGAAATTTCTCTTTACAAAAGAATGTCAGTTAATAAATGCAGAGAGAATGATAGAAAACAATCACCATTTTGCAACTCCTAGTAAAATAATTAATTGAGGGAAAGATAATCATTGGATACAAAAACACTGGATGAAATGTTATGGAAAACAGGATATTCACATGGTCTCAAGGTATGCACCACAAATTACTTACTAATCACAAAGAAAAGAAAGTACTCTTATAATGAGCAATCTGGCACACACCACGGTAATGAGGTAATTTCCTTTAGCATCAGCAGGAATGAGACAAACTGACATAATTTGGGTGCTTACTGATATGATGTTAATGGTAAATATACAATATCACTTTACTGGTCTGTTTATTCTGAATATACCCATGAAGAGACAATCAGATAAATCCAGATAAATTCAAACTGTGGGGCTCTCCAAACATGTTAATGGCAAAAAAGGCATTGGGATTGTTTTGATTAAAGGAGAGAAAAGAGACAAGATAACTAACAGAAAAGCATAATCCTGATTGGTTCATGTTGGGGGAAAAAGAAAGGAATATTTGGGGGAATAAGTGAAAAATGTTGAATATGGATTACACATTAATATTAATATATCAATGTTCAATTTCTTAAGAGTTATGTCTAAGAATGTTCTTGTATGTAATACACAACCACAACTATCTGTGCAGATCTAAAATGTTTCAACATAGAAAAAGGGAATTTTAGTGTCAAATGGAAAAGTATAAATTCCAGGAGCTCCTGGTGGCTCAGTCAGTTAAGCATCCAACTCTTGATTTCGGCTCAGGTCATGACCTCAGGGTCATGAGATCAAGCCCCGCGTCAGGCTCTGCACTCAGCGTGTGGAGTCTGCTTGAGATTCTCTCTCGCCCTCTGCCTCTGCCTCCCCCCCAACTTGTGCTCTCTCTCCAAATTAAATAAAATCTTTAAAAAAAGAAAAAAGTATAAATTCCAATCCAAATTAAGCTTTAAAGCCATGCAGAAGAGCCCATCAGTGATTTGTTTATCCTGTTTTAAGGAGGGCAAGAAATCAAGGAAACCAGAGGCTGTGTTTGTAAGCTGCTTCATTATAGTTTTTCAACAATTCTAAGTTCAGAAAAAAATCACACATATCCTCAGCAAAGAGATGCTATTACTTTTTAGTCTGATGATAGTGGAAAGCAATAAAAGAGAGAAACACCTATGAGAGAAACACTGGTTTTAAAAATATGAATAATTCCTGTTTGAGATCTAGGTCTAATTAATTTTAAAAATTATCTGCAGTGTTGTGCAGACTATTAAAGAAAAGCATACAGGGAATAGAGAGGTAATCTTTAACAATCTGCAATTAGCTCACATGTCATATACAGAATGAACTCATTACAATGAAGAAAGGGATACAGTGCCTTTGTGAAAATTAGAAAATATTGATCAAATTCCTGGAATATGCATAGCTCAATTTTATTATAAAGAATTATGGGGGCGCCTGGGTGGCTCAGTTGGTTGGGCGGCTGCCTTCAGCTCAGGTCATGATCCTGGAGTCCCGGGATCGAGTCCCGCATCGGGCTCCCTGCTTGGCGGGGAGTCTGCTTCTCCCTCTGATCCTCCCCCCTCTCATGCTCTCTGTCTCTCATTCTCTCTCTCTCTCAAATAAATAAATAAAATCTTTAAAAAAAAAAAAAAGAATTATGGGACACATCAACCCATCACTCTCTTAAAGTAAATACAACCAGATACATAAGAAAGTATTATTTTCTGTTTATATTTACTTTGGAGAAACTGAAGCAGAGAAAAATGAGATCACAATCATTGCTTCAACTAGTTCTAAAGGTTTCATTTTTCTTACTTAAGATTTCAGTACTTAAAGATTTTTATCCTCACAAGCTAAATACATCTTGTTGAAGGTATCAACGTGATAAAAATAATTAACATAGAACAGCTATATAACGGAAGAAGAGAAAGAATAATTAAAACAGAAAAACTGATGTCATTATCAGCTGGCTTCAGGAGAATCAAGAAGCAAAATAGTGTCATAAACTAAGTTTTATTAAATTGATAGAAGAAACCAAGAGTTCCTCAAAAAATAATACTTAAGAGTGATTTCTAGTTACTGAGAGTAGAGTAAAATCATTTTTCTACTCTCTTCCCTTAAAAGCCAATGAAAATAGAACAAAAAGTAGAGGGGGAAAAAATGAACTTCAAAAACAAGGAATCAACTAAAACATCAAACTCAAGATTATGTATGTCAAATGCTGAGGATAAATCAAAATGAAGAAGGAACCAGACAGCTGTCATCTTAGACCATTAGCAAAAACCAAATTGCCCTTAAAATCAATTGTAAAACTTTAGACCAGCTATCCAATGATTCTTTGCTTAGCACTGAAATGGGGAGACATGGATGAGCCAGAGAAGAAGCTAATAAAATGTTTAATGCTCCAGAATCACAACAAAGAAAAACTGAAGGAGAAATCATAATAAAATCATATTTACACTGTATAATAAGTAGCCCTCTAGTTTAGGGAGACTCTTAGAGGTAAAAATGAGGTGAAAGAGGAAAGAAAAGCAGAGAACGTGGGGTTTCCACACAAAAATTGCCTAAATGGCTTTATGGGGACTCACACTAAGCTCTAGAATGATCGAAAATTTGATGAAAGATGTGTTTCCAAGATAGAAGGAAATAAGTTGGTGAATGGTTACTCTAGATAACAAACTTAATCCTAGTTATAGACTGCCCTAGTCTCTCCCTACAACTACCCCTATATTACTCTTCAGCAAACAGCAGTACCTTTCAAAGATGAGTAACAATCAGAAACAAATAATATAGGACCTAACACAGATTGAGAGGGAAGAAGGGGAAGGAAAAGAATTTAAGTTGCCAAAGAAATTCCCAAAGGAAACAACGGGAAGAATTATAGTTTTCCACTGTCTCAAAGTACCTATAGGGAACATTCTTAGTGTAAATATATAACAGAGATTAAGAACACATTATGAATAACAAAACAATATAATGATCAAGGGTGAAAATATAATCAGAAATGGGAAATGAGCAAGAGGAAATTGTACAAAATGAAATAAATTTCAAAGATATAAAATATAATAATTACAGAAAAGATATTAGAAATGGAAAACAAATAAGATGTTACATGTGCATAATGTTCCTGAAAAGAACAAATGGAAAATAAAAATATTCACATATGCAATTAAAGTAAACTTATAAAAGAGAACATATTCTAACTCAGAAAAAAATGATATAGAGCATTCAATGCCAAGATATATCCTAAAGAAATTACTAGACTTCAAAGGTAAGGAAAGCTCCATATGGACATTGTTAAAAAATAAAATTCAACTGAGTAAATTTTAAAGATCTTACTGGCTTTTAGTCAATCTTACTGGCTTTTATTCAGGAGCTGTATGAAATGAGAGATTTTTATAGGCAGAAGGGAGCAGGAACAGAGAAGTTATACTAGACAAAAAAAAAAGCAAATTGGTTATGGCAAGGTCACTTTCCTTTAAGGGGCAGTAGGGCAGAATTACCTCTCTAGTACTAGTACTAATTAAGTAATTCCTGATTGGTTTAAGATTCCATTTCTGAGAAAGGCTGAAACTGTAATTAAGTTATGTCTCAATTTGGTGATGTGGGGTTTAGCATAAGTGACTCCATTTAGGGTCAGTTGTCTTACTTTTAACAACGTCAAAGAAGAAACAAGTGAGGTATGGGGGTAAAAATCTGAGTTAGCAACTTCCATTTCTGGTTCCAACTGTGAGGAGCCTCTAAGTTGCCACTCTGTCCTAACAACAAGTTAAATGACAAACAGACTGAGAAATCAACAACCTTCTTGGACCTGTAAGAGAGGGGAGGACACCTGGCAAACCATTGCCCCCAAGATAAGAGAGACTGACAGGTGAATACAGGAAGTCTCCACGTATGGGAGCAGAGCCTTGCTAGCAGAAAACAGACAGTGGGAGCCAGTGCTAGGGAAGGAAAACCTGAACTGTAACTGATGAATTGCTAGAGGCTCAAAGTGGGCAACTTTGAGAATTAAAAGCTCCAGGCGTACCCAGTTATAGGAGGCCCACAATATTTTGAGATTTGCATCCAGGAGCCCAAGTAGGTTCCCACAGTAAATAACGGGGAAAAATCCCTTCATGCCTCCAGCAGGAGGAAGAAAAAAAGAACCGTCTGGAAATATACCAGAGGACTCTATTCTCAACAAGGCCTGCCCTGAGGGGAAACTAGTTAACCAGAGCCTGACCCTCTGGGGTATTATAAGAACCTAAATGACCTGCGGAAGGGAAATACCCAACACCAGCCCACTCTGGTCATTCTCTCCCACATGAAGGAGGAAAAAAAAATTAGTATGCTTGTGAAGTTCAAGGTACAAAGGCACAGGCTCACTGAAAAAACTGAGACCCAACGGTAGCACTTTATTTCCACTGGAGGAAAGATTGTTTTCACTTTTTCACTAATACAAATAATAATACAATAAAAATTCATATATATATATATGACAGAGTTTCTCTAGGGTATTATTTTTCTAACAGAAATTATAAGATCACAAGGTATACATAGTTTTAACCTTAGAGAACAATTTGATAAAACTGAGTGAAGTGGCTGAACCATTTCATTCTCCTACAATCAGCATATAAGAGTTTCTGCTCTCATCCAACACTTAATTCTTAGATTTTGCCAATCTCATGATTGAGAAATTGTATCTTGTCTTATCTGTATTTCCCTAATAACCAGTTCATCCTCTAAAAAGAAGCTAAACATATTTTCCCATTTATTAGATATGTTCTTCTGTTAACTCCCTAATCATATTCTTATTTTTTCAATTGAGTTGTTTATCTTTTTCTTATTGAATTATAAGCTTCTGAAATACATCACAGATAATATTTTCCCCTTAAAATTCTATCAATTTTATATATTTTAAATTTTTTGGAACAATCTTAAACATACAGAAAATTTGAAAGCATACTAAAAAAAAATTTCCCCGAATCATTTGTTAATAAGTTACTGACATGATGCTCCATCACCCTTGAAATACTTTAATGTGTATTTCCAAAAAACAAGGACATTCTAATCCATAATCTCAATATAACCAACAAGATCAGCAAATTAACATGAAAATTGCCAATGTCACATTTAAAAAACTAAAAATAATAGTGATTATTCTTTTAAAAATAATAAAGAATTGATGCTTAGGGTTTCTACATTAAATCACAGTATCCACTCCTCAACAGATGATAATAAGGCTTTAAAATTCTTTATTCTTTCAACAAAAAGGGTGTACATTAGGATTGACAGCATGTGAATAATTGCTTTCATTTTTTTTCCTTTTCTTGACAACACAAGAGGGAATGAGATTAAACTGCTCCTGGAAATTTAAACATTAGATCAAACTTTCTGAGAATAATTGCTGGGAAAAGCTGAGAGGGAAATCTCCTTTGGCAATTTCTTTTCAAAGCTCCCCTTCTGGGACATTCTTAATACAGATCTATTCAGAGGCTAGGGCTAACCTTTAAAAATCCCTTTAAGATCTAAGATTCTTTTATCTCTTTTTATCTAGTGCAACTTATTTATGAGTGACATATATTTGTGTTATTTAAGGCTATGTTTATATAGTAAATATAAAAACAATACTCACTCACTGTAAATATTTTTTTAGTATAAGCCATGTATGAGGAACTCTGTTATTAATTCTACATGCATTATTTATTTTTTAGGACGACTCTGATGACAGAGCAGCTTCTTCAATAGAAAAATGGGAAGAGGGGCGCCTGGGTGGCTCAGTTGGTTGAGCATCCAACTCTTGGTTTCAGCTCAGGTCATGATCTCAGGGTCATGGGATCAAGCCCTGCATCAGGCTCTGTGCTGTCCCTCTCCCTCAGCTCCTCTCCCCACCCCCTCAAGCTCTCTAAAATAAATAAAAATCTTAAAGAAAAATGGAAAGAGAAAAACTGGAGACAGTAAGTATACACAACAACTTTGGGGAATTTTTCTGTAGTCTGAAGAAATAAAATGGGGGAGCAGAGCTGAAGAAGGAAACGTAGTCAAACATAGATGTGTCTTTAAGCAGAAGAAGGTACACTAGCACAACTGAATATAACAGGAAAGAAATTTAAAGAAGGAAAACTGACTACATGGCAGACAGAGGGGATCTGCTAAAGCAATGCCCTTGGGACATCGGAACTAAGAGTAGAGTACTTGGTCTTTGCTAGGTGCAAGCACAGCTCATTCATATTAATAGAAGAGAAAAGAGAATACAAGGAGAGAAATGCAGAGATATGTTGGCTAGATGAGAGATATATAACATGTGGTCTTTCCTATCTCATCTCTGAAGGGTGTTTTATACATGAATGCCATCAGCAGGTACATCTTGGCAGGAAAAAAAGTTGCAGACTGCTACTGTGGGGCTACTCCTCTCTCATACCTTTCTTTTGTAGTTTTTTTTAGATTTTGCTATGGTTAATGTTCCCAAAGGTTTTATCAGTGTCTAAGTCCACAGTTAGCCTTCTTTGCTCCTGAATACCAAAATTATTCTAAGGAAAATAATTCTAAGGAAAAGCCCAAAAAGCTAAGGGAGAAACTGCATTTCCTTAAAAAATATTTTCTGCCTCAAGAAGTACATGTGAGGATAAGGATTTCAGAAAGAAAAATGTTCCTTTTTTTTTCTTGCATCTGTTTCCTCTGAACTAAGTGGAGCCACAGTTTATAGATTTTTTTCTAGAAGTTCTGAATATACCAATTGGCCAATTCAACTCACTGATTAGACAAAAAAAGTTATAAATACATTCTAAAACATAATTTCTTCTCTCATTTTCTGTCTACTAAAAAATGAGTCATTAGACTGCTTTGAAACTTAAGTGTTTCACATACTATTCAAAGGACTTCTTGGTTATAAATAAATAAAGCAGCTAAATATAAACCATAGCCATACCTCTCACAGCTGACTGCGAAGGCTGAGTCAGAACTTTGATGTCTAATGCACTGTTGATATGTTCTTCTAAAGTAGCACAATATCCATCCACAACATTGGTAATCGTATCCTTCAAAGTTCCAAGATTATGGAAAACCTGAAGAGCTGTTCCGACTTGGGTTGGATTCTTTAAAAAGGTGGGGGTGGCAGGGTGGGAATAGGTATAAATAGGAAAACAAACAAAATCAATATAAATCTACAACTTTAAGTAGTACATGAGCAGTTACTACCATATTTTTAAATTATCACAGACAAGAACAAAGGGAGTGCATTTGGAACAAATATTATTTTTAGTCATTATTTATTTCATAAAAGACAAGGTTAAATACTATGTATATTATTTCCCCCTTTCCCCTTTTTCTCCTTCTTTAAAGGATAATAACAAAATCAGAAATCGGTTCTATTATTAGAGCTTATTTAAAATTTACCACCAATGCCTATAAAGAGAGCCATGCTGGAATTAACAAAAACCCTACATCTATTTGGAGAATAAATAAATGAATTCCGCAGAGTTAACTGAGGGCTGAACCATGCAGACTGACACTATTCATTTTCTTTCTTTCTTTTCTTTTCTTTCTTTCTGTCGTTCATTCATTCATTCTAACCACAAATATTTATACCGTGCTTACTGTGTAACTGTCTTGGTTCCAGGTGCTGGAAATATAGTAGTTAAGCAAAACCAATTAAGTCCCTACCCTCATGGAACTTATGTCTCCTGAGAAATATATTAAAAATATATATGTAACAGAGTATCACAGGTAGTGATAATTGCTATAAAAAAAAATCAGGGAATAAGAATAGAGAATCATGGGGAAATAATGGAGAAGACTCAGAGAATGCATCTCTGAGGTGATTTTCAGAGACCTGAATATAATGAGCAAGGGAGTCTGAGGAGGATATGGGGAAAAACAGATCTGAACAGATAACAACAAAAGTGCTGAGGTAAAAATATGCTTGGCAGCTAATCAAACAGCAAGAAGGCCCTGACTGTGGCTGGAACAGAGCGACTACAGCAGAGAGAGGTAGGCAGTGAGGCAGGTAGTAAAAACACTGTGAGTAGACTGAGTCCATAGTAATATAAAGAGGTTGTTGACTCTGTCACTAAGTAAATGAATTATCAAGCCAGAATCTAGTACATCAACATATATCTCCAGGCCCAAACAGGTGAAAGTCCACTTTCACTTAATGATTCAGTGACTGTTATTAGAAGCACTTAGTTTAAAAGTTAAATTACTTCATTAACTTAATTTCTTAACGGTTAAGTTGATAAATAAGACAAAAAGTTACTCTGAAACATACTGGTGTTAATAACATGATGCAGTCACACACACACACACACACACACACACACAC
>NW_022589707.1:81835127-82077390 GCF_004348235.1 Phoca vitulina
CAGAATCAGCTTATAGAAAAAAGCAGACAAGGTTAGTGAATACAATACCCATTTTAGATTTTTAATTAAACAAGAAAAAGAAGCAAATGGACATCATTTCAAATGTTTTAATGAAAAAAGCTTAATTTAATATGGTTATAACAGAATTTAAATTCTAGTATATACTGTCAATTCTCTATCAGTGAACTATCAAAGAAAATGGGAGAAAATAAGCTATTTCACATAAAATTGTTAACTGAAAACATGGGGTATAGCGCTATGCTTTGGTTGGTTGGTAGTTCCATTTTTTCCTTTCTCCAGAGCGATAATACTCTTTTACCTTTCAGTAGAGATCAAGATCAAAATTAGGCAGCTGCAAAGAATTTTCCTCTATCACTATACCAGTGTCTATATAATACAAAAAAAAGCATTACCTGAACAACCTCAAAGAATTCACTTTATAAAAGTAGAATAAAGATATTTATTGCAAAATCATATTTATTGCCTTTACTATTCTCAAAGAATCTGAAAAGCATAGCTTTTCAACATATGGCAGGTTTGCGTGTTATCAGCTGAATGTACATCGTAAGATATATGTATATGTTAATTGAAAGACTTAAAGTCATCTTTCACTTGAAAGATCTGGTTAACATGGACCAGTCTTCATCATTTCCCACTCCAAAATTTATTAACTCCCCCAAACTTTTCAATACAGAAACATATACAGCTCTTTCCTTTTCTTTTTTTTTAACAAGGCAGGAGAATGATTTAAAGATTTATTTATTTTTAGAGAGAGAGAGAGCTCACAGGGGGATGGGCGAGGGACAAGCAGACTCCGAGCTGAGCGCAGAGCACAGAGCCTGACTGGAGCTGAAATCAAGAGTGGGCTGCTTAACACACTGAACCACCCAGGCACCCGTACCTCATTCTTAAAGAAGCATCTAATATGGCAATACTTGAAATAATTATAATACTTATAATAATTCTAGTTGTAATTTTAAGCTTTCCAATTTACATGACCACTTTTTCAATTAATGCCAGTTACATTCATAACTTAATATAAACATATCATTTGTGAGTTGGGAAACTATAAAGTATTATTTGGGACTGCAGGAGATTATGCTAAGTGAAATAAGTCAAGCAGAGAAAGTCAATTATCAAATGGTTTCATTTATTTGTGGAACATAAGGAATGGCATGGAGGACATTAGGAGAAGGATGGGAAAAATGAAGGGGAAATTGGAGGGGGAGATGAACCATGAGAGACTATGGACTCTGAGAAACAAATTGAGGGTTTTAGAGGGGAGGGGAGTGGGGTGATGGGTTAGCCCAGTGATGGGTTTTAAGGAGGGCCCATATTGCATGGAGCACTGGGTGTCAATGAATCATGGAACACTACACCAAAAACTAATGATGTACTGTATGGTGACTAACATAACATAATAGAATTAAAAAATAATAAAAAATAAAATTTTAAAAAAAGAAATGAAATTCTTTAACATACAGAGGAGTGGGCAAATTATGTAAACACAACTTTAAGAATTATCACAAAGTGAACGTATCTGTGTAACTACCGCGTAGGCTATAAAACCAAATTATTATCAGCAACTCTGAATCTATTGTGGCTTCCCCAAATACATCTCTCCAGATATTACCACAATCATAATTTCTAACACCATTGATTAGTTTTGTCTGTTTCTGAATTTTACATTAATGGAACCATAAAGTTATTATTTTGTCTGCCTTCTAGTCAATATCTTATTTGTAAAATTCATCCATGTTGTTGCATGTAGCAGTAGTTGACTTGTTTTCACTGCTGTTGGAAATTTACCTTAGTTTATCTACCCAACTAACATCCAATTGGTGTACATTTGAGTTATTTCCATCGTTTAGGTATTTTAAATAATGCTGCCATGAACATTCTGGTGCACGGCTTTTAGTGAACATATATGCATATGCATTTCTGCTGGGTAAGAGTAGAAATGCTGAATCATTAGGTATTTGTATGCTTAGTGTTTGCAGATTCTGCCAATTTTCCAAAGTCATTGTACGAATTTACACCCCAGCAGCAATACATGAGTTGTGGGTGTTCTACAACCTTACCAAAATTCAGAATTGTCATCTTTTTAAGCTATTCTTTGGAACGATCAGTGTGGTTTTAATTTACATTTCCGTGATGACTAAGAAGTTATCCCTTCTTGCGTGCTAATAATCATCCATTTGGATAGCTTCTTTTATGAAGTGCATATTCATTTTTTTTTGCCCGTTTTTCTCACTGGTTATTTTCATCTTTTACCTATTTGTAAAAGTTGTTTACATATTTGGATGTAATCACTTTGATAATTATATGTATTGCAAGTATGTTCTCCCACACTTAAGAAGTTTGTGAGGAAAAGAAGTTCCTCATTTAAATGCAGTCAATTTTATCAACCTATGGTCAGCACTTTTAGTATCTTATTTAAAACTTTTCCCATCCCACATTTATGAAGATGTCTTTCATTCATGAATTCATCCTCTAGAAACTCGATTGGTTTGCCTTTCACGTTTAGAAATATAATCCACCTGGAATTGCTTTCTATATGAGATAGGAGCCAAGATTAGTGTTTTTCTATACAAAATACCCAACTGGCCCATTAAAATTTATTTGAAAAAACAAACAAGGAAATTAAAATTTTCACCTCCTTGCCCTCAAAGCCTACCTCTGCAGTAAATAAAGTTTCCATTTATGTGTTTGTTTCCAGACCTTCAATTCTGTACCATTTGTCTATCCTCATTACGTCAATTGACCTGTGTAAATTGTTGTAGCTTTAGAATAAGTCTGATAGTCCTCCATTTCTGTTCTTCTTCAATTTGGTATAGGCTATTCTTGGTTCATGATACTTCCATATAAATTTTATAATGGGCTTGACAGTTTCCATTAAAGAAAAAGCTCCTGAAATTTTAAGACTACATAAAATCTATACATAAAATTAGAAAGAATGGAAATCTTTATAAGAATGATTCTCCAATCCATGAATATGGTAGTTCTCTTCATTTACTCAGGTCTTCTTTAATTTCTCTTAATAAGTTATAGTTCCTGTGAAGAGCTATTACATATCTCTAATTTGAATCATTCCTACACATTTAGCGTTTTTTTTTTTTTTTTAATATTTTATTTATTTATTTGACAGAGAGAGAGACAGCGAGAGGGAACACAAGCAGGGGGAGTGGGAGAGGGAGAAGCAGGCTTCCCGCTGAGCAGAGAGCCCGATGTGGGGCTCGATCCCAGGACTCTGGGATCATGACCTGAGCCGAAGGCAGACGCTTAACGACTGAGCCACCCAGGCGCCCTCACATTTAGCGTTTTTTGATATTTAAGTGGTAATTTTAAAGTTTTTTTTGTTGCTCGTATACTAAAAATACAGTTGATTATTATATATTGAATTTTACCAAACTTTGAAAGTTCTGTTATTAATTCTAATAGTTTGGAGATTGTTTTGGATTTTCTATATACATAATCGTTATTTCTGAATAATTTTATTTCTTCATTTCCAATCCTTCTATATTTTATTGCTTTTTCTTATTACCCTGGTTAGGATCTTCAGTATGTTGCTATGTAAAAGTGGTAAGAGTAATATCTTTGTATCATTCCTAATCTCAAGTAGAAAACCTTAAATATTTCACTACTGAGATTTTCAGAGATACCTTTTATTAGATGAAGACAATTCTTTTTTTTTTTTTTTTAAAGATTTTATTTATTTATTTGAGAGAGAGAATGAGAGAGAGAGCACATGAGAGGGGGAGGGTCAGAGGGAGAAGCAGACTCCCTGCTGAGCAGGGAGCCCGATGCGGGACTCGATCCTGGGACTCCAGGATCATGACCTGAGCTGAAGGCAGTGGCTTAACCAACTGAGCCACCCAGGCGCCCTAGATGAAGACAATTCTATTCTAGGTCTGCTAAGAATTTTTACATCATAGACTGATGTTGGATTGTATTAAATGCTTTTTCTGCATATACTGAGATGATCAATTTTTCCCTTCATTAATGACATTACATTGTACTTCTAGACTAAAGCCATCTTGGTAAGGATGAATTATCCTTTTTACATATCCTGACTTATATTTGTTAATACTTTCTTTAGTATTTTTGAATTGATTTTCAAGAGAGATAGCTAATATCCTTCCTTATAATATTCTTGTTTTGATATCAAGTTTATACGGGCCTCATGAAATAATCAGGTAAGTGTTCCTTCTTTCTCAATTCTTGGACGAAGTTTGTAAAAACACTGGTTGATTTATTAAATGTTTGAATGAATTCACTAGTGAAACTATCTGTCCTTGAAGTTTCTTTGAGGGAAGTTGTGTAATGACAATTTTGTCAATACAACTAATCAGATTTTTAAATTTTCCTAGTGTTATTTTCGGTAAGTTGTTTTTCTAGAAATTTCTCAATCTTATGTAAACTTTCAAATGTACTGTTTTAAAGTTATACCTAGTGTCCTCTTACTAACTTACTAGTTTATGTTGAATCTATAATTAGGTCAACCTTTTTTTTCATAATACTAGTAATGTGTGTCTTTTTTTTTTTTTTTTTAAAGATTTCATTTATTTATTTGACAGAGAGAGAGAGAGAGAGAGCAAGAAGGGGGAACGGCAGGCAGAGGGAGAAGCAGGCTCTCCACAGAGCAGGGGGAGCCCGATGTGGGGCTGGATCCCAGGACCCCGGGATCATGACCCGAGCCGAAGGCAGACGCTTAATGACTGAGCCACCCAGGTGCCCTAATGTGTGCCTTTTAAAAAGCTTTTTTTCCTACCCTTAACAGTCTTTTTCAGTATTTATCAATTTAATGTATTAATCTTGTCAAATAACCAGCTATTGGATTTGTTGATTACAGGTCTTTGGAGTCAGAAGCCTAGATCAGAAGACAAAACCTTAGCAAATTATTTAACTTATTCTGAGACTTAGTTTCCTCATCTGCACTACAGTGAAAATAGCAGTGCCAACCTTACAGGTAAATGAAAAAATCCTTATTAACTGATCTAGCACTGAAGACAGAATGAAGAGCTCAAGTATTAGTTGCCTTTACCTTGATCTGTTGGAATCATAGTTAATGTGGAAAGAATGTGGGCTTTTAAAAGTAGATAGTCTTGGGACAAAAACCCAACTTTGCTATAATCTGTGTGACACTGGGCAAATTATCACTCATCAAGCTTTATTTTATTTATATTATTAATATTCCCTTCCTCATCAGATTTTAAGATCTCTGAAGGAAGTTTCCAAATTTGTTTTATTCACTTCAATACTCATAATATCTAGCACAGGTGCTAGATAGATAGGTGTTGTATAAGTAAATGAGTAAGTAAATTTTTATGATTTGGCTTGCTAATATTATTCTTTCTATGACAACTGAAAAGACTATTGAAATAACACACTTAAAATACCTAGTACTAGTGGAGCACTGGGTGGTTCAGTTGGTTAAGCATCTGCCTTCAGCTCAGGTCATGATCCCAGGGTCCTGGGATCCAGCCCCGCATTGGGCTCCCTGCTCCGCGGGGAGCCTGCTTCTCCCTCTCCCATTGCCTGCCACTCCCCGCCCCCACTCGTGCTCTCTTCCTTTCTTTCTCTCTCATAAATAAATAAAATCTTAAAAAATAAAATACCTAGTACTCAGTATATTAGTAGTACAAAATATTGGTCCTCAGATCAATCTATTTATTAATATTAATATTCTAAAAGTTAAAAGAATACTAGAATAGCCTTTGTTCCAGTTCCCAAGAAATTCTTATCACTACATCTTTACTTATTATTGAAATGAGTAGTTACCCAATAGATACCATTTGAGTAACCTCTGTATCTCAATTTCATAAATTTAAAAATGATGAGGATCGATAAATGGAGATTCCCAAAGCTATCTGAAGATCTTTTTTATAAAAATGTAGCCAACAAGATCTCAACTCCAAAAACTGTGATTCAGTTGGACCAGACAGAGACCTGATTACAGTATTTTCAAAGCTCTTCAGATGCTTCTGATATAATTGGCCTGGCAATCATTTGGGAACCACTGGATTCCCATCTGGCAGATGACTGCCAGACTTAGAAGGATGAGAACCATTTATTCATGTGAAGATAGCTTTAAAAAAAAAAAAAAAAAACTAGAACAGAATACACAAAGAAATGACAGAGGAAAACTACAGAGTAGTTTAAGGAGCAGTAAACAGATTCTTTTGCCACAAATGTTATGTGCATTAAAAACACCTAAGAAAAGACAGTGTTGGGGGCGCCTGGGTGGCTCAGTCGTTAAGCGTCTGCCTTCGGCTCAGGTCATGATCCTAGGGTCCTGGGATTGAGCCCCGCATCGGGCTCCCTGCTCGGCGGGAAGCCTGCTTCTCCCTCTCCCACTCCCCCTGCTCATATTCCCTCTCTTGCTGTGTCTCTGTCAAATAAATAAATAAAATCTTTAAAAAAAAAAAAAAAAAAAAGGACAGTGTTGAACTGATAACAAGGATTTGGTCACTGACAATGCTGAGTGGCATTCTGTAGAAATTTTATTTTATTTTATTTTACTTCGTTGGTAATAAAAATGATTTTTCTAAATACCACAATCTAAGCTGTTTGAGGAAATCAAATAATCAGCTTAAAACATAGCTTGAGCTAGAGAGTTGCAATGAGAATATATTCTTTATAGGGCAGATACAACAGATTTGGAAGCACTGGAAAGAAACTGGATGCTGACTGATTACAATGGACAAGAGGCAGGGAAGAGCCTAGTATCTTGGAAGTTTCAAATTGGTGAGCCTAAGAAGACAGGAAAAGAAAAAGGACAATCAGAAGGAGATCATTTGGGTGAGTGGGTGGGAGAGAGGCGGACATAGGAGGATGAGAGGCTGCTGCTAATAGAGCACCTAGCTGTTAGTCATGCTGAGTCTCAAGCGCCAATAGGGCACTCTTGGTGGGAAATGAGAACACTTTTGAAATAGATAATCACATCAACCTAGTCTGGGTAGCAAACTAAACTGAAGTAATAAATAATGAAAATAGGGGTGTTGGAAACTATAAATCACAATGGAGGTAAATCAAGAACAGAATTAGTGAGAATGAGAGAATAGAAATGGAATGATACAATACTCTAGCCAGGAATGAAATTGGAACATTAGAAAAATTGAAAATGAAATCATTTTGTTTAGCTATGATGCAAGTGAAAAACATCTCCTGAAGATACTGAACATTAACATCCTTTCTCCATCATCCCCTCTCATCACAGACAAATACTATAGATTTTGACCATAGGCTTTTTCCAAGTCCTTACTAATAATAAATCTCAGGCTTTTAGTTTCCTAATCTGTAAAATAAAGGGGCTGGACTAGATGAACTCTAGTACCCTTTCCAGTACTGAAACATAATGATTTTACTATCATTCAATGTATATCATCCACTATGCACTATCAATGCACAAGACACAGGGGATAAAAAAATGAGGCAAATATCGCACTCTTTTTAATATTTATGGTCTGAAGGGACAGAAAGACAAGTAAAGCAGCAATTAGAATGCACTATGATAAATGAGAGGAGAAATGCAGAGTTTAATGAAAACACATCAAAGGGGTAATTAACCCAGAACTGGGGAGGGAAAGGAGAACGGAGGAATCAGGAAATGCTCCTTGAAAGAGTCTCAACTAAGATCTGAAATCAAGGTTTCCGGGGGCATGGAGGTAGGGAGGTGTGAAACATTTACATGAGGATGGGGCACCTGGGTGACTCAGTCAGTTGAGTGTCCGACTCTTGATCTTGGCTCAGGTCTTGACCTCAAGCTCATGAGTTCAAGCCTCATACTGGGCTCCATGCTAGGTGTGGAGTGATTTACAGGAGGAGGAGGAAAGCAAAAGGGAAACACCTTCAAGCAAAGGAACAGCATATACATATAAAAGCCTGTGAATAAGAGCATGTGATAGAAACTAAGTCCACTAATGATGACAACTGACAGGTAAGAGATCTACACAAACACCTGCTACAAATTCAAGTGCCTATGGAAATGGCTCTCAAATTTTTGGTAGATATAAAAGAATCACCTGGGGGAGCTTGTGAACTGCAAAAGGGGCATATGGAAGGCTTGTGGAATGCTGGTAAAGGTTTTAGTTTTTTTAAATCTGAATGTTTAGTTATACGTTTGTTCACTTTGTGAAAAACATTGAGCTGTACTCCTATAATGTACTTTTCTGTTAATTATATTTTAATAAAAATGTCTAAGGTAAATATTAGGAAATGAAAATAACAAATTGTGACAAAAATGTAAGTCAGATACCTTAAATACTTAAAACACCATTCAATAATGCTTTATAGTTTGGGGGAAAAGATATTAAATTGAATAAATATATGAATGTTTATATTACTAAATAAACATGAGTCTTGTGTAATTTTTTTCCTAACACAATAAAAACAAGTTTTTTATTGAATACACACAATCACAATTGGTTTTTAAAAATAACGGGTTCCTAAAATATTGGCTAATGTGACATACAGATTTCAGTTTTGCATGTTGTTATGGACTGAATGTCTGTGTCCATCCTACCCTCACCCCTGCCCCCCCATTCAGTTGAAGCCCTAACACCCAATGGGATAGTATTTACAGATGGGGCTATTGGGAGCTAATTAGGGTTAGATGAGGTCCTGAGGGTAGGGCCCTGGTCTGATGGCATTAGTGCCTTATAAAAGATACCAGAGAGCTTATACACTCTGTCTCTGCACCATGTGAGAATACAGCAAGGAGGCAGCTGTCTGCAAGCCAGGAAGAGACTCTTCAGCAGAAACTGAACCCTGCCCAACCTTGATCTTAGATTTTCTACCATCCAGAGCCGTGAGAAAATAAATATCTATTATTTAAGCCACCTACCCAGCCTGAGGTTTCTATTGTGGCAGCTCAAATGTTTATATGCTTTACAAATATATTAAATTTTAGATGGTGCAGTGTCTAAATTAGTACCCCCTGCCCCCAACAAATTCATGTCCACCTGAAACCTCAGACTGTGACCTTACTTGGAGAAAGGATCTTTGTAGATGTAACTAGTTAAACTGAGATGAAGTCATACTGGATTGTGATGGGCTTTAAATCCAATGACCAATGTCCTTGTAAGAGAATAAAACACACAGAGACACACACCATGAAAAAGGCAATGTTTGACAACAGAGGCAGAGATCGGGGTGATAGAGTTACAAGCCATGGAACTTCAAGGACAGACTGGAGCCAGGAGTAGCTAAGGAAGAAGCTTGGAAGGATTTTTCCCTAGTCTCCAGGGGGAGGGTGGCCCTGCCAACACCTTGATTTGGATTTCCAACCACCAGAATTATGAGAAAATAAATATCAGGTGCTTTAAGTCACCTAGTATGTGGTCATTTGTTATACCAGCCCTAGGAAATCAATACAAAGGAATAAGCGCAACAGAAAAACATGCATATGCACAAACAAATGGAAAGACATTCTATGCTCATGGATTGGAAGAACAAATATTGTTAAAATGTCCATACTACCACCCAAAGCAATCTACACATTTAATGCAATCCCTATCAAGACACCAACAGCATTTTTCATAGAACTAGAACAAATAATCCTAAAATTTGTATGGAACCACAAAGACCCCAAATAGCCAAAACAATCTTAAAGGAGAAGAACAAAACTAGAGGGATCACAATGCCAGATTTCAAGATATACTACAAAGCTGCAGAAATCAAAACAGTATGGTTCTGGCACAAAAACAGGCACACAGATCAACAGAACAGAAAAGAGAACCAAGAAATAAACCCATGATTATACCATCGACTAATCTATGACAAAGAAGCCAAGAATATCCAATGGGAAAAGAAGTGTCTCTTCAACAAACGGTGTTTGGAATACTGTATAGCAACATGAAAGAAAATGAAACTGAACCACTTTCTTACATCATACACAAAAATAAACCCAAAATGGACTTTTAAATGTGAGACCTGAAACCATAAACATCCTTCAAGAGCGCACAGGCAATAATTTCTTTGACATTGGCAATAGCAACATCTTTCTAGATATGTCTCCTGAGGCAAGGGAAACAAAAGCAAAAAAAAAACTATTGGGACTACATCAAAATAAGAAGCTTCTGCACAATGAAGGAAACAATCAACAAAACTAAAAGGCAGCCTACCGTGAATGGGAGAAGATATTTGCAAATGAGATATCCGATAAAGGGTTAGTATCCAAAATATATAAAAAACTTTTATAACTCAACACACAAAAAGAAACAATCCAATTAAAAAACGGGCAGAAGATGTGAATAGATATTTCTCCAAAGAAGACACACAGATCACCAACAGACAAATGGAAAGATGCACAATATCACTCATCGTCAGAGAAATGCAAATCAAAACTACAATGAGATGATATCACCTCACACCTGTCAGAATGGCTAACTTCAAAAACATAAGGAACAAGTGTTGGCGGGAATGCAAACTTGCGCAGCCGCTTGGGTTGCTTCCATATTTTAGCTATAGGAAATGTTGCAATGAACATAGGGATGCATGTATCATTTCAAATTATATTGGGTAAATACCCAGGAGTGGAGTAACTGGATCATATGGTAATTCTATTTTTAATTTTTTGAGGAACTTCTATACTGTCTTCCCCATTTGATATTATTTTGTCATCACAACATAGGTAGCATAAGTATTACTATCCTCCCTTTACAGTTAAGGAAACCAAGGCACCAAGAGGGCAGGCCCACAGCTGGCCAGTTTTAGGTCTTGGGCCTTTTCCTGACTATTCTATACTCTGCCACAGGTCATCCCGTCATCATTTGACTTTAGAAGATCTCCAGATAGACCAATTTTGCAGGTGAGAAATACTCTCTGGCAAATTTTGGGAGCTCTCAAAACATACAGACTAAACATATTCGAAAAATACCATGCCAGTAAGAGATAAGCTTCTGCTGAAAAGGTAGCGATGTCTTCTAGACAATGTCTTCTTTTTAAATAAGACAGTCAATTCTAAGGATAATTTTTCTACAAATTGTCACTGAGACCTTCAAGAAATCATTTAATCTTTATATAAAATTTCCCAACTTCATAAATTGTGACATGAGATGAAAGACCATGTAATAGAGAAGAAAGGATAGATCATAAATAGATCAAGATAAATTTCTACCTCTTCAAAATCATTTTAGAAGACGGTACAACCACTTTCTTTTCATTAAACTAAAATTATTTCTCCTGCTTTAGAAACAAATACAAGGTAATTTTTTCCTTTCTTTTCCAACACCTCAGTAGCATTATATGGGAGGAAAATAAAATATAAGAATATAGTCAGAAAAGCAGCATAGTTAAGATCCCTGAAAAGCTTGCCAAAACAGCAACACTGTAACCAAAGCCACAGCTGGCCCTGAGCCAACGGAGCAGAGATCTAGCCAGACTGCTGTGAAGATTGTTCCATGAAGTAGCAAGCAGTATTTCAGCACTTACTAAGTAAGCTGTAAGCTGATAGGAGATGACCTTTGTGAGCACAAATACAGCATTAAGTCAAAAGTTTAACACGACTCGAAAAATTTCATATAACTGACATCAGAAATGGAGAGAGTGACAGAATTTGATTTAATTGGAAATAAAATGCAAAAATGACATAAATGTACGAAGACCAAGATTCCACTGTGGATGACAGCCTTATATATTAAAAGTCTGAAAGGATCAAATAATCCTTGCACCATAAAGACAGTCACATTTCACTCTTTCCCTTAATGAAATAATTCTTCATCAGGTAAATTTTTTCTTTAGCTTTCATATAAGCGATGAGCTGAGAAAAGAAAAGAAAAGGACAAATGTAGAATACAAATTCAGCTGATGCTATTCTGTTCTAACAGTCCGTGCACCATTCTACAAAGTGACTCAGTTCATAAAGCTTTAAATCCTATGATAAAGTCTTAGCTATTTCCCCAACTGATTTTAACTAGACAGACAAGCATGAGATTCCAAAATTTTGCTTTTCCTTAGTGAGGAAAATTTTTCCTACAATATTTCCTCAAAGTTTGATTAGTAAGCCATTTCATACTCAATTAAAACAAAAACTAAGGAACCCCAGAAACACATTCTGAGAGAGGGAGCTGATGGGGAGGGAAAGGGAGACATCAACTTGGCTTCCTCAAAGGCACAGAAATTATAGTGAGAAAGATGCAAAGCCAGGTCAAGCAAAACTTCGGAGAACTATGTATCACTACATAGCCAGTCCTTACTGCTGAATGAAAATAAAAATAAAACACTTTCTGGAGTTTTATTTTACAGCAGAGAAAGGATACAGATTTAACAATCTTTACCATCAAGCAGATAATTCCTTAAACCATTCCCTCAGTAGAAGATGTATTTAATAAAATCAGGCCAATTTTCAGGTAAATTTAAGACAAGGAAAAGCTCAGTACCTAAATCATACACAATAATTTAGGAATTAAAAATTCCAACTATTTTATCAAGAATAGTATTAATAAACTCACAACACCCTATACATACAAGTATATATTAGGCCAAAATATTGAAGGCAATTTTAAATCTCCTGACCATATGCCCAACGGGATATACACACTGGACACTTTTTCTGGAGCTACAACATGCCTAAAACACTGAAAACTTAATGGAGCTCCATGGGAGATTACATGTACTAAAGGAAGAGAGAATCACATTAAATAACGTAATTTAAAAGCAAGAATTATATTAGCTACCTTGGTTGTGATTTAGAGCTTACCAGTGGCTTTTCTGATTCAGTAACATGCAGCCCATTAATGCTGGATATGTACTTCTAGGCTAACCTAATATGATTATTTCAGAACCTGTTAACAATCAACAGTCAACAGTGCATAACCCAAATGAAATTAAGAAACTAAGAAGGACATTTAATAGCACAATATGATCTTATCAACCAGAAATCAACTTTATTCTAGCCCTTTTGGAAGAAAAGCAGAAAATAAAAGAGCTACACAAAGACAAGGAAAAAGGAGAGTAAAAAAGGAGAAAAGAATGAAAGTGAACATGGACTGGAAGAGGAAGGTTCTGCAGAAGAAGTGATGACACATAGAAAATGGAGAAGTGAGTATCAAAGGATAATGGATACAGAGCAAAAAGGTTATTTTAACTTTCAAATTTCCTTACAAAACAAATCTGAAGAATATATGAATTCATAGTTTGGCATTAAATAAAAATATTTAAATAATGTCAACGCTCAGAAGAACATTCTCTTTTTTTACTTTTTTTTTTTTTTTAAGTAATCTCTACCAACATGGGGCTTGAACTCATGACCCCAAGATCAAGAGTCACATGTTCCACCAAGTGAGCCAGCCCCAGAATAACATTCTCATTGCATTAAGTAACAGTAGATAATTTTTCAAGGACACTAAAACGTCTTCAATAATAAAATGAATTTTATAGGACAACGATAGTAATCCTGAGACATTAATGTGGTAAGCCCTAAACGTTATTCTTTTAATATAAATACATTTTTAAGTTAAATGTATAAATTCGGCTTATTTTTTTAAGTAATAGAATATAAGAATTCTAGTCATTCTGTGCTTTATCAAAGATATTTATGTTAGGCATTACTAGTTATTCCCTGCAATTCAGTCCCTCCTGCTTTCTTAACATAATGTTTCCACTGTTTCCAATGTAAAAGCCTACTTTTCTCCCAGGGTGGCAATGTGCACTGCCCCCGGCAATGGCTCACGAGCAGCGTAAGCCAATGCTGAGTTCTCTGCTTCTCTGCCAGATACTTGCTTCCACAATCCTCCTGACAGCTGGGTGACCATGCGGCCCAGATCTGGCCAATAAGACATAAAGACAGGTCTGCTGGGGCAGTTCTGAAAAAGATTTGTACTGCCTTTGGGCTGGCAGCTGACACTGCCCCATATCCACATGTTAAACATTGGCATGATGCCTAGGGGTGGGAGACCACGATGTGACAAGCAAGAGGACACTAAGGATGACAGGATGGAAGAAAGACCTGAATCCTTATTGAAGAGCTGAAACAATGTTAGCACCACCCACATCCAGACAAAGCCCTATTTTTAAGCCACTGTTAGTATGGCTTGGTGTCACAGCTCTTGTAGTCTCACCCAGCACCACAATATATAAAAATACATGAATCCCTAACAGTTCTTTAAAAAAAAATGAAGGAAAAACAAGAGAGAACAAAATCATGCCACACTTGCTGCCCCAGGAGGTGGCTATCGTAGCAACTCATTACTCTGTAAATTGATAATAAAAGTACAAAATTTAAATATTTACTGATTTTATTTATTTATTTTTAAGATTTTATCCATTTATTTGAGAGAGAGAGAGAGCAGGGTGAAGGCAGAGGGAGAAGCAGACCCCCTGCCAAGCAGGGAGCCCGACGCAGGACTCGATCCTGGGACTCTAGCATCATCACCTGAGCCAAAGGCAGATGCCCAACCGACTGAGCCATCCAGGTGCCCTTTACTGATCATTTTAAAAAGGAACTGTAGTTCAGGGTAACCAAATATCCTTAGTTGATGAGTGAAAGTTTTTCTTTACAAATGAATCACAGCTAATAAATACAGAGGAATAACAAAAATAGAAATCACTTTCACATTCTCCAATGAAAAATATAAAATGATTTAGAGAAAAATCATCAATAGATGTTAAAACCATCAGGAGAAAGACTGACAGGGAATTAAATATTCTCAAGGTGCCAAAATATCTGCAAATACAATGAAAGAAAAAAATAATCTTTTTCAACAAAAGGTGCTCAACTGCATATCTCTATGGAAAAAAATGAACCTTACACTTTACATAAAAATTAAATTTAAAAGATAAACTTATAAATTCTCAAAAAAACATAGGAAGAAAGATTTGTAACTTTAGGGTAGGTAGAAATTTTATGTAACATGCAAACAAAACTACAGATAAACTGGTCTTTCAAAACTAAACAATTTTGCTCTTCAAAAAGATGACATCAAGTGGGAAAAAAAGGCAGCATTATTCTTTCTTTTTTAAATGCGTGGCTTGGACGCATCCTAAATCCTGAGATCAAGACCTCAGCTGAAATCAAGAGTCAGACACTTAACCAACTGAGCCAACCAGGCACCCGAGCAGCATTATTCTTAATAGCTAAAACCTGTAACTAATCTAATGTCCATCAACCTACAGATACATTAACAGTGACTATATCCACAGAATGGAATATTACTAAGCAATAAGAGGGCCACTTATGCATGCAACAACAAAGATGAACCTCAATAAAACACTGTGCTAAGTGAAAGAAACTAGATGTCTAAGACTACATGTTGTATGGTTCCACTCATATGAAATTTTAGAAAAAGTCAAATCTATAGACACGGAGAGCAAATCAGGGATTGCCTGGTTTTGGCAGTGGCAGAAGGGGCTGACTGTAAACAGGCACGAGGGAATGGTTTTGTGGTGATAACAGTTTTCTAAAAAAGTGGGTTGTTAGATGGTTGCACAACTGTATAAATTTACTGAAATACATCAAACTATATGCTTAAATGCATGAATGTGATGGTATGTTAAATTACACCTCAATGACAATGCAAAAAGAAAAAAGGCAATCCTTAGAATGGGAGAAAATATTTACAATACACATATGTGACAAAAGATCTGTATCCACAATACATTAAGAATTCTTACATATCAGTAAAAAGAAAATAAACTCTTTAAATACCAAGCAAAGACCTTTTGTATTAAGCATTTTAAAAGTTGGTCACATCGGGGCGCCTGGGTGGCTCAGTCGTTAAGCATCTGCCTTCGGCGCAGGTCATGATCCCAGGGTCCTGGGATCGAGCCCCGCATCGGGCTCCCTGCTCTGCGGGAAGCCTGCTTCTCCCTCTCCCACTCCCTCTGCTTGCGTTCCCTCTCTTGCTGTGTCTCTGTCAAATAAATAAATAAAATCTTTAAAAAAAAAAAAATAAAAATAAAAGTTGGTCACATCAGCTATTAGGGGAAAGGCAAATTAAAACTACAATGAGAATCTACTACCCCAACCCATTAAAATGTCTAAAATTAAAAAAAAAAATCCCTTCCCCCTCTCATGCTCTATCTCATTCTCTCTCAAATAAATAAATAAAATCTTAAAAAAAAAAAAAAAAAAGGGCGCCTGGGTGGCTCAGTTGGTTGGGCAACTGCCTTCAGCTCAGGTTGTGATCCTGGAGTCCCAGGATTGAGTCCCGCATTGGGCTCCCTGCTCAGCAGGGAGTCTGCTTCTCCCTCTGGCCCTCCCCCCTCTCATGCTCTATCTCATTCTCTCTCAAATAAATAAATAAAATCTTTAAAAAAAATTAAATTAAAAAAAACTGCCAACATCCAATTTGTGAGGACCTGGAGGAACTTGAATCTACTCATCTGAGAATGTAAAATGATAGAACCACTCTGGAAAACTGCTAGTCTCTTTAAAAAGTAAACATATCATTCTTTGCAAAAACCCAACCATTCTTGCATTTGATATTTACCCACGAGAAACGAAAACCTACTCTGACACAGAGACTTGTGGTTGACCCATGGCTGCCTTATTTACATAGCCTGAAACTGGAAATAACCCAAATGCCTGTCAATTAGTGAACAGATAAATGTACGTGAACTAAAATGGAATACTAATCAGCAATAAAAAAGGACCAAACCACCAAAGCATACAACATGGATCGATCTCAATATTGAAGAACAGAACCAGACATGAGAAAGCATACTACGACTTTGATTATATAAAACTGTAGAAAATGCAAACTAATCTTGAGTGACCCAAAGTGGTTACCTGGGTCTTTTCTTCTGAATTACAAAATAAAAATTTAAGTATTTACTACTATAATAAAAAGTCAGCATTAGATTGTTTAAATTAAGTAAAAATCATTTAAAGAAGAGTTGCCCAAATAAAAAGTTCTGAGTTTTTGAGAAATAGAAAATAATTACACAAATTTTAGACAAAGAATAGTGATAGATTCTGTATGAAATACAATGAAAATTTAGTCAGTTATTGAAAAAATTATTCACAGGGCAGTATGGAAATGAAATGCCACTCAGTGAACTGGAAAACTATGTAAAGTTATAATGCCAAAAGACCCTAAGGCTGAAAGCAGACAGTTAATTAGACTGAATTAGAGTGAATCTACACTAGAAGATAGCAATAAAATTAAATTTAAAAACAAAGTAACCAATGTTACTGTAGGTTGTTCATGACAAGAGAATGTATCAAAGAATAAAAAAAATACCTTGACTATATAATATAGAAACAAAAATAACAGTACCACTTTACATTTGGCATAAAACAAAAGCAGAGCAATACCATATGATAACTGAAATGCTACAAAAGAGAAAGGGGTGGTGGACAGAAGGAAGGAAAATATTAAAGCATACACCATGAAGAAAATAAAATTATTTAAAGCAAGGATCAGTATACTTTTTCTTTAAAGGGTGCAAAAGTATTTCAGGCTTTCCAGGACACATATGGTCTCCATTGTATGTTCTTCTTGGTTTTTTTCAACCACTTAAAAATGCAAAAACAATTCTTAGCATCTGGGCCATAAGAAAACAATCTATAGTACCAACCCTTGATTTAGAGTGTTTAAATAAGAGTTCAAATTAATTTCCATTCAAATTTAAGGATAAAATAGCAAGCACAAGCTAAACAAGTAAGACTAAACTTTGGGGAAAACATTTAGAGATCAGTTTAAAATACCTTTTTAAGTTCTAAAACACCAGGCCAGTACAAACTAATAATGCTACTATTATTAGTAACAATATATAACAATATATTAACTATAGAAGAACAATTTTTTAAATTATTATTTACATGTCATAAAGCTTTTTTAACTAAATGTAAATGTACCCATGCCAGATCTCTACTAAATCTAAGAAAAGCTAACAGTGATAGGAGCAAACAGACAAATGGTAAATTATCTGAGTTTGGTAAAGGAAATACATGAAACATTTAGCTCTGTGTAACTTGAAGAGCTCTTACTATAATCATCCTTTCAAATTGCTTCTTTTTAAATTGAAGTATAATTGACATGTAGCATTATATTAGTTCCAGGTGTACAACATAATGATTTGATATTTGTGTATATTGCAAAATGATCACCATAATGTCTAGTTAACATCGTCACCATAGTTACAGAATTTTTTTCCCTGTGATAAGCACTTTTAAGGTCTACTCTCTCAGCAGTACAGTGTTATTAACTATAGTCACCATGCTGTATATTACATCCCCAAGACATTTATTTTGTACCTGGAAGTTTGTACTTTTAATTCCCTTCATCCATATCACCTACCCCTCCTGAAGTTGTTTATTTTGTGTCAAGAAAAATGCTTCAGGAAAACTCAAACAGTTAAAAATAGAACTATCATATGATCCAGCAATTCCCCTACTGGGTATTTACCCAAAGAAAATGAGAACACTAATTCAAAAAGGTATATGTACCTCTATGTTTACTGCAGAATTACTTACAATAGCCAAGACATGGAAGCAACCTAACTGTCCATTGACAGATGAACAGATAAAGAGGGTGTGGTGTATGTATACTATGGAATAGCCATAAAAAAGAATGAAATCTTGGGGTGCCTGGCTGGCTCAGTCAGCAGAGCATCCAACTCTTGATCTTGGGGTCATGAGTTCAAGCCGCACGTTGGGCATAGAGCTTACCTAAAAAATAAAATTAAAAAAAAGCTAAAAAAATGAAATCTTGCCATTTATAACTACATGAATGGACCTTGAGGGTATTAAGTTTTGTGAAATGTCAGACACAGAAAAACAAATACCATATGATTTCACTTCTATGTGGAACCTAAAAAAAAACAAATAATACATTATATGTTAAAAAAAAAAAGAAGATAGTAGGAAGGGAGAAATGAAGGGGGGGAAATTGGAGGGGGAGATGAACCACGAGAGACTATGGACTCTGAGAAACAAACTGAGGGTTCTAGAGGGGAGAGGGGTGGGGGGGTGGGTTAGCCTGGTGATGGGTATTAAAGAGGGCACGTATTGAATGGAGCACTGGGTGTTATACGCAAACAATGAATCATGGAACACTACATCAGAAACTAATGATGTAATGTATGGTGATTAACATAACATAATAAAAACAAAACAAAACAAAACAAAACAAAATAGACTCACAGATGGAGGAAACAAACTGCTTGTTACCAGATGAGGGAGGGATTGAGGGGGCAGGCAAAATAGGTGAAGGAGATTAAGAAGTACTTACTTGCAGTTATAAAATAATTAAGTCATGGGGATATAATGCACACCACAGGAAATACAGTCAGTAACACTGTAATAACTTTGTATGGTGACATTAACTAGACTTACAGTGATCATTTAATAATTTTAAAAAATATCTAATCACTATGATGTATACCTGAAACAGGATATTGTATGTCAATTTACTTCAGTTTAAAAAATAAATTAAAAGAAGAATACTTAAACAAGAGTTGAAAAACTATTGAAATTCTATGCTTAGTAAATGGCAAAAACCCAAACACCAAAAAGCACCTTGGGACCAAACATACAAAAGGAGTTTATATAGATTCAAATGATGAGATCTGTTCTAGAATTCATGAGACCAGCCAGGAAAACTTGTAGCATCTAAAGACAGAAAAACTAGACCTTTTAAAGCAGGTATCCAGCTTGACAAATCAACTGACAAGGAGTCTACTATTGGTGTTCATTGGGCCAGTAGAGAAGAAAGAGACCACAAAAGAAGTGTTGCATGCTACCACAATTAGCTACAAAAGGAATCATTTTTTCATTGTTCAACTTCGCTAGGAAGTGTTTTTGAAGCTTAGGAAATGCTTAACTTCCAGAGATCTTCAACACAATGCATTTAAGTTGGTACCCTCTCTATGCTAGAAGCAACTAAGAATTTTTAACTACAAAAGTAAAAAGGGTTCATAATATCATAATCATTTACTGTGTGCTACTTAGACATTTATCTATTGAACTTCAATTCTACCATGTCATCTCTTAGACTCTGTCTAGATCATGCTGTCATAGTACTCTTAGCTGTCAACTGGTAAGCACCAAACCCTGGGCTTGCTTGACCAAGGAGGTTTTCTGCCTTAGGGAAAAGACAGGTCCATGGATATTTACTTCCCAGCACTGGCAACAATTACCACGAGGGAGATTGTTGCCGAGTACTGAGCTCTGAAAGAACAGATCACATAGACCCTCTTCCTGATGACTTTTAAAGACAAGTGAGACATCATCTTCCCCTATCCTGGAACCTCCAGAAAGTCCTGCACTTGTTTACCGGGAAAGCTTATAATTCACAAGTTAAAGCCATCTTTCTAATTAAAATGTCATCATTTCACTGTGGAGGCCTGGTATCTATGGTGATGCAGGAACTCATCCAGATCAAAATCTCTGTCACCTATTTTTGAAAGCTAGTTAGAGCTCGAGGTAATGAATCTGTTGCAATCCTGAAAATATCATAAGGTTCTCTCTTTGTCTGGCTTCTGTCAGGGAAAGATTCTGAGGATCAGTACAAAAGAGAGAGAGAGAGAGAAATTGGAGTCAAGGAAGAACTGCTGACAGAAGCCATATCTAGCCCCATGTCTGTGACAGCCAAGTGAATTGAAGAATGTTTTCTCTAATGTGGTGATATGGTATACTTCACCAGAAGATGCACTCCAAGTCATCAATCCTTCCAAACTCTTAGTAAAGAAAATGGTAGTGACACCTCTATGAATCTTTCCCATATAGAAATAATACAGCTTTTGTGAGGTTAGTTTATTTCCATACTTTTTAGTAGGAAAAAAAAAAGAGTTCCTCAATATCTAAGTAGTCATTTAACTTATGTCTTCAAAAAGAGAAATTTTGAAACACTATAGTGGAGATTTTGTGATACTAAAAGCTATTTAAAACCTACAAATGAAAACAGCATATTTAAGCAATTAACTAGGAGAAAACAGTAATGATCCAAGAGAAATTATATATATTTACTAAAATTTTGGTTTTGGAAAAAGAATGCCAAGAAAAGAAAATACACTAACTTTCTTTTAATGAAGTTAAGTTTTACAATTAACTGACACCAAAAATGATGGCCATCAACTACACGCTCAAAGAAAATCACTAATATTTTTGAGAAGCCAAATTAATGTCAGAAGTTGATTATTAAATGTAAGTGATGACATCTAATTTTTCAAAAGTTCCTTATTTATTGAAAATCTCTGTTCATGTTATGAGCCTATAAACTATTTAGTGTGCAATGTTTCATGAATGCAATAGTACTTCAAATTAAAATGCTGTCATTCTTTGAGTCTGTATTTACGATAAATGTTAATAATATGTTTAACTATTTCAATGATGTCTGATAAATGGGAGAATATGATTTGAGAATAAAATAGATACATGCTGCAGCATCTGTTTTAATGGGAAGTGGAAGGAGTATTCCAGGCCTAAAAGGAACAAGAAAGCCCTGAAGAAGGAAGGAAAGCAGGCAAGTGAAAAACTAAAAGCAAGCCTGTGGGCCTGAACATCAGAGAACACAGGGGAAACTGGCATCAAATATGCATGTTTAAATGCTGATGAGAAAGAAAAGAGCACGAGAGAGGATAAAAACAGAAAGGAGAGCTGGAAATACAACGAGATAAGGTTCCTAAGACAACGGGACCCCGAGCATAGGTGGTGTGAGAGGTGCCTGTACAAAGTACAAATTAAAGGCATCTGCTCAGGGTGAACTGGAGTTTGCGGCAAGGTGGGGAAGGGTGATGGAAAGTAGAGAAAGTCTGAAATACTAACTTCAGAGAATAGGAAAAAAAAACTTGGCCAGAGAAACATAAAAATTCTGAGGAATACTGAAGAACTGGTTTAGATTAGTCATCACATGGAGACTTCCCAAAGAAATTTTTATGCTAGAAAAATTCCTTTTTCAACATAAATTGCTTTGCAGATTGTCAAATAATTTAAAACATAATTATTTAACATATTGAATAAACTGCTTGGTCTTATTTAAGAAAGATGGAAAGCAGGCATTCCCGGACCATGATTCTACCACTTGCTAGCTGTGTAATCTTCAGCTAATTTCTTAACCTTTCCAGGGCTTTGTTTCCTTAACTACAAAAAGTGGATAATTATATCTTCCTCGCATATTTGTTCCCGAAACTGAGATAACAAATGTAAAGTGACTAACCACAAATCCTGGCAAAGAATGCGCATTCAATAAAGGTTAGTTTCTTTCTTAATTCCTGAACTGCCTGCTGACACAGCTGGATGATACCTCTGTCTTTGTTGCTTTCTAAGAGGTAAGGCGGGAGGCTCCAAAACTGACCCTGCCACTAAGACACCCTGTTTCCCAAGAAGCATTATTTTAGTAGCATCATTACTGATGAGGGTTTAATCTTCTCAGTTCTGCAAAGCCAGAAGGCTGACATCATGAAAATAACCCAGAGGACTCAGGTCTGAGAGAGACAGAAACACATGACTAAATTCAGAAATAAATGATGTTAGAAATATGAATATTAATTTATACATGAGAAATATTGTAGAAATTGTAAAATGAATCAGAACTGGCAGATTGGTACATTTTCTCCCTTTAGGAAAATTATGTAGGAAGCTCAATTATACTCAGGTTGGTTACTTTATACTTATGGAATCTAAACGAGACAAATTAATTGGATAATGCTGACTAATTAACAACAAACTATGCTAATATAAGCCATACAGCCTAACAGAGAGATAATATTCCTATCTACTAAGCAGAATCTACCCTCCTTCAAACCACACCGAGACATACAAAATTATAGCTAGCTACCTGGTTCCTATTCTTCTCAGATCCATGCATCTACCCATGTAGACATGCAATATTTTTATATTTTTCTCTTCTTTATCTAACTTAACCTCACTGATTAGACATGGGCCATTAGCTAAATAATGACAGTTATCTACTATAATAATCCTTTGATTAACTTTATATAATCTAAATTTATAACACTATTAATTTTTAAGGATATTAATTTCCTACAAGTTTATCAATTCTACTTTAATTTTAATATGAATTAAAAACTGAAGCAAAGTCAAATTTGACAACTGTTAAAAAATACCCAAAACAATAACATATCTAAAATCGAGTTTAGTTTGAAAAAATTATCCTAGAAAATATTTTCCCACTTTGGATATATAAGAACACAGTAAAAAATAAGCCTTTAAAAGTAACCATTCCTGGGGGGGCGGAGCAAGATGGCGGAGGAGTAGGAGACCTGGATTTCGTCTGGTCCCAGGAATTCAGCCGGATAGGGATCAAACCATTCTGAACACCTATGAACTCAACAGGAGATCGAAGAAAAGAATAGCAACAAGGCTCTGAACAGAAAAGTGACCACTTTCTGGAAGGTAGGACGCGCGGAGAAGTGAATCCGAGGCGAAATTCGGGAGGATAGACCGTGGGAGAGGGGGCCTCCGTCGGCCGCTTCTGGCAAGTGATAGAGCAGCGGAGCACAAAATCGGCACTTTCAGAAGTCTGCTCCGCTGAGGGACATCGCTCCAGTGGCTAAGCGGGGGGTGGAACCATCGCTGGGACAATGTGGTCTCAGGACCCTCGGGGTCACAGAAAGACCGGGGGTGCCTGAGTGTGGCAGAGCTCCCAGGTATTGGAGTGGGGAAGCCGGCTGCAGAGACAGAGCTGAGGAGCGGGCTCTCAGCTCGGGGTTGCCATAAACTGTGATCCGCGGCACAGTCGGGCCACTGCTCCTCCAGCAGGGACCCAACAAGTGGCAGATCCAGGGAGACTCCCCTTCCTCCCTGGGGAGGAGCGGCACAGGAGCGCACCGCAGGGATCTGCTGGGTTTGGAGACTCCACACGGGGTCGTGCGCCAGAGACAGAAACGGCTGGTCGAGGGGAAGGAAAGATGGCGGAGGAGTAGGGAACCCTATTTCAACTGGTCCCTGGAATTGAGCAGGATATCTACCAGACCACTCTGAGCACCCACAAAATCAGCCTGAGATGTAAGAAGATCTGGATCTCTACAAACAGAATATCACAGGCGGTTGGTTTTGAGGTATGAAGCGGGGAGCCCTGATTCCGCGGGCAGATATCCAAGGATAAACGGCAGCGGGAGGGTGCCTGGCTGAGGGTATCCTATACCGCCAGTGAGCGACAGCCTCGCGCGCTGGGGACAGGGCACAGACTCGCAGACCAGTAGCTGCGGGGAAAGGACTTTAGGGCAGCTCCTGGGGCAGAAACCCAGAGCGGCGGGGTGCGAACTGGGAGTGGCTGGTGGTTTTAGAAGCACAAAGGGCAGAGATTGGCTCCAACCTGGAGGCAGGACTGGGGGTGCTGCGGAGGGGTGCACAACCCAGGATGCTGCAGTTTATAGCAGCCCCGACAGAAACGGAGACAGTGTGGCCTGGAGAGCTCACTGAAGAACAGACTGAGGTCTCTCTGCTCTGAGGCAGAGGGTTGGAAACGGTCTCTTCTGCTCTGACTCGTGGAAGAGACACGGAAAGCCGCCAGGGAAAGGCGCCAGAGAACAAAAGCCCCAAAAACTGATTCCTGCTGAGCCCATCCCCCACCACAGGGGCGCAGGGCAACTCCGCCCAAACAGGGTTGCCTGAGTAGCAGCGCGGCAGGCCCCTCCCCCAGAAGACAGGCTGGGAAAACAAGACGCGAGCAACACTAAGGTCCCTAGAAAACAGGTGCATCTTGCTTGGGTTCTGGTCAATAATTTGGACTCTATACATTCCCTCAAACACCCATCAACAGAATGACTAGGAGGAGGAACCCCCAAAATAGAAAAGACTCAGAGATTATGACTTATGCTGCAGATTTACAAATGGATGCAGATATAACCAAGATGTCGGAAATGGAATTCAGGCTAGCAATTGTGAAGACAATAGCTAGAATGGAGAAATCCATTAATGGCAACATAGAGTCTCTAAGGGCAGAAATGAAAGCTGAATTGGCAGAACTTAAAAATGCTATCAATGAGATCCAATCCAATGTAGATAATCTAACAGCTAGGGTAAGTGAGGCAGAAGAACGAATAAGCGACAGGGAAGACAATATAATAGATAAAAAGGGAAAAGAGGAGGCCAGGGAAAAAGAACTCAGAATCCATGAAAATAGAGAAATAAGTGACACCATGAAGCATTCCAATGTCAGAATAATTGGAATCCCAGAGGGAGTGGAGAGAGAGAGAAGACTAGAAGATGTATTTGAGCAAATCGTAGGTGAGAACTTCCCTAATCTGGGGAATGAAACAAACATTCGCAACCTAGAGGCAGAGAGGACCCCTCCCAAGATCAAGGAAAACAGGCCAACACCCCGGCATGTAAGAGTAAAACTTGCAAATCTTAGAACCAAGGAAACCATCTTAAGGGCAGTTAGGGGGAAGAGATTCCTTACACACAAAGGGAGGAACATCAGAATAATGTCAGACCTATCCACAGAGACCTGGCAAGCCAGAAAGGCCTGGCAAGACATATTCAGGGTACTAAATGAGAAGAACATGCAGCCAAGAATACTTTATCCGGCAAGGCTGTCATTTAGAATGGATGGAGAGATACAGAGCTTCCACGACCGGCAGAAACTGAAAGAATATGTGACCACTAAGCCGGCCCTGCAAGAAATATTAAGGGGGGTTCTATAAAAGGAAAAGACCCCAAGAGTGATATAGAACAGAAATTTACAGGGACAATCTATAAAAACAACTCTTCACAGGCAACATGATGACAATTAATTCATATCTTTCAATAATCACTCTCAACGTGAATGGCCTAAATGCTCCCATAAAACAGCACAGGGTTGCAGACTGGATAAAAAGACAGGACCCATCCATATGCTGCCTATAAGAGACTCATTTTGAACCTAAAGATACATCCAGACTGAAAGTGAAGGGATGGAGATCCATCTTCCATGCCAGAGGACCTCAAAAGAAAGCTGGGGTAGCAATTCTTACATCAGACAAATTAGATTTTAAACTAAAGTCTGTAATTAGAGACACAGAAGGACACTATATCATTCTTAAAGGGTCTATGCAACAAGAAGATCTAACAATTGTAAATATCTATGCCCCCAACATGGGAGCAGCCATCTACATAAGCCAACTGTTAACCAAAATAAAGAGTCATATTGATAACAATATGTTAATTGTAGGAGACCTCAATACTCCACTCTCAGCAATGGACAGATCATCTAAGCAGAAAATCAACAAGGAAACAAGAGCTTTGAATGATACACTGGACCAGCTAGACCTTATAGATATTTACAGAACATTACACCCTAAAACAACAGAATACTCATTCTTCTCGAGCGCACATGGAACTTTCGCCAAACAGACCACATACTGGGTCACACATCAGGTCTCAAGGATACCAAAAGACTGAGATTATTCCGTGCATATTCTCAGACCACAATGCTTTAAAACTGGAACTCAATCACAAGAAAAAATTTGGCAGAAATTCAAACACTTGGAAGCTAAAGACCACTCTGATCAAGAATGTTTGGGTCAACCAGGAAATCAAAGAAGAACTTAAACAGTTCATGGAAATCAGTGAGAACGAAAACACATCGTTCCAAAACCTATGGGATACTACAAAGGCGGTCCTAAGGGGGAAATACATAGCCATCCAAGCCTCACTCAAAAAAACAGAAAAATCCCAAATTCACCAACTAACTCTACACCTTAAAGAACTAGAGAAAAAGCAACAAACGATGCCTAAGCCACACATTAGAAGAGAAATAATTAAAATTAGAGCAGAGATCAATGAATTAGAAACCAGAAACACAGTAGATCAGATCAATGAAACTAGAAGTTGGTTCTTTGAAAGAATTAACAAGATCGATAAACCACTGGCCAGACTTATCCAAAAGAAAAGAGAAAGGACCCAAATTAATAAAATTATGAATGAAAGGGGAGAGATCACGACTAACACCAAGGAAACAGAAACAATTATTAGAAATTATTATCAACAACTATGCCAATAAACTGAGCAATCTGGATGAAATGGAGGCCTTCCTGGAAACCTATAAGCTGCCAAGACTGAAACAGGAAGAAATTGACAACCTGAATAGGCCAATAACCAGTAGTGAGATTGGAGCAGTAATCAAAAACCTCCCAAAAAACAAGAGTCCAGGGCATGATGGATTCCCTGGGGAATTCTACCAAACATTCAAAGAAGAAATAATACCTATTCTACTGAAGCTGTTTCAGAAAATAGGAACAGAAAGAAAACTTCCAAACTCATTCTATGAGGCCAGCATTACCTTAATCCCCAAACCAGGCAAAGACCCCATCAAAAAGGAGAATTTCAAACCGATATCCCTGATGAATATGGATTCCAAAATCCTCAACAAAATCCTAGCTAATAGGATCCAACAATACATTAAAAGGATCATCCACCAAGACCAAGTGGGATTTATCCCTGGGATGCAAGGGTGGTTCAACATTCATGAATCAATCAATGTGATAGAACACATTAACAAGAGGAGAAAGAAGAACCATATGGTCCTCTCAATTGATGCAGAAAAAGCATTTGACAAAATACAGCATCCTTTCCTGATTAAAACTCTTCAGAGTATAGGGATAGAGGGAACATTCCTCAAGTTCATAAAATCCATCTATGAAAAACCCACAGTGAATATCATCCTCAATGGGGAAAAGCTAAGAGCCTTTCCCTTAAGATCAGGAACACATCAAGGATGCCCACTCTCGCCACTATTGTTCGACATAGTACTAGAAGTCCTAGCAACAGCAATCAGACAACAAAAAGAAATAAAAGGTATTCATATTGGCAAAGAAGAATTCGAACTCTCTCTTTTCGCAGACGACATGATACTTTACCAAAAGACTCCACCCCCAAATTACTAGAACTCATCCAGCAATTCAGTAATGTGGCAGGATACAAAATCAATGCACAGAAATCAGTTGCTTTCTTATACACTAACAATGCAACTGTAGAAAGAGAAATGAGAGAAATGATTCCATTTACAATAGCACCAAAAACCATAAGATACCTTGGAATAAACCTAAGCAAAGAGGTAAAGGAACTATACTCTAGGAACTACAGAACACTCATGAAAGAAATTGAAGAAGACACAAAAAGATGGAAAAATATTCCATGCTCATGGATCGGAAGAATAAACATTGTTAAAATGTCTATGCTACCCAGAGCAATCTATACCTTCAACGCCAGCCTGATCAAAATTCCAATGATATTTTTCAAAGTGCTGGAACAAACAATCCTAAAATTTGTATGGAATAAGACCCCGAATCCCCAAGGAAATGTTGAAAAAGAAAAACAAAGCTGGGGGCATCACGTTGCCCGATTTCAAGCTATATTGCAAAGCTGTGATCACCAACACAGCACAGTACTGGCACAAAAACAGACATATAGACCAACGGAACAGAGTAGAGAACCCAGATACAGACCCTCAACTCTATGGTCAAATAATCTTTGACAAAGCAGGAAAAAATATGCAATGGAAAAAAGACGGTCTCTTCAATAAATGGTGCTGGGAAAATTGGACAGCCACATGCAGAACAATGAAACTCGACCATTCTCTAAAACCATTCACAAAGATAAACTCAAAGTGGATGAAAGACCTCAATGTGAGACAGGAATCCATCAAAATCCTAGAGGAGAACATAGGCAGTATCTTCTTTGACATTGCCCACAGCAACTTCTTTCAAGATACATCTCCAAAGGCTAGTGAAACAAAAGCAAAAATGAACTTTTGAGACTTCATCAAGATAAAAAGCTTCTGCACAGCAAAGGAAACAGTCAACAAAACAAAGAGGCAACCCACAGAATGGGAGAAGATATTTGCAAATGACACTACAGATAAAGGGCTGGTATCCAAGATCTGTAAAGAACTTCTCAAACTCCACACCCAAAAAACAAATAATCAAGTCAAAAAGTGGGCAGAAGATATGAAAAGACACTTCTCTGAAGAAGACATACAAATGACTAACAGACACATGAAAAAATGTTCATCATCATTAGCCATCAGGGAAATTCAAATCAAAACCACATTGAGATACCACCTTGCACCAGTTAGAATGGCAAAAATGGACAGGGAAAGAAACAACAAATGTTGGAGAGGTTGTGGAGAAAGGGGAACCCTCTTACACTGTTGGTGGGAATGCAAGTTGGTACAGCCACTTTGGAGAAGAGTGTGAAGTTCCTCAAAAATTTAAAAATAGAGCTACCCTATGACCCAGCAATTGCACTTCTGGGTATTTACCCCAAAGACATGGATGTAGTGAAAAGAAGGGCCATATGCACCCCAATGTTCATAGCAGCAATGTCCGCAATAGCCAAACTGTGGAAAGAGCCGAGATGCCCTCCAACAGATGAATGGATAAAGAAGATGTGGTCCATATATACAATGGAATATTACTCAGCCATCAGAAAGGATGAATACCCAACTTTTACATCAACATGGATGGGACTGGAGGAGATTGTGCGTGAAATAAGTCAAGCAGAGAAAGTCAATTGTCATATGGTTTCACTTATTTGTGGAACATAAGGAATAGCATGGAGGACATTAGGAGAAGGAAGGGAAAAATGAGGGGGTGGGAATTGGAGGGAGAGATGAACCATGAGAGACTAGGGACTCTGAGAGACAAACAGGGTTTTAGACGGGAGGGGGGAGGGGGGATTGGTTAGCCCGGTGATGGGTATTAAGGAGGGAACGTACTGCATGGAGCACTGGGTGTTATACGAAAACAATGGATCGTGGATCACCACATAAAAAACTAATGATGAATTGTATGGTGACTAATATAACATAATAAAATTAAAAAAAAAAAAAGAAAAAAAGAAACACTTGGTCACAGGCCAGGTGAGCACGGAGTGCGGCCCGAGACCAGGGAGACAGGAGTGACTGACTGCTTTTCTCTGGGGGCTCACTGAGAAGTGGGGCCCCGAGTTCTCGGTTCCTCTGGGGCGGAGACTGGGAGGCCGCCATTTTCACTCTCGTCCTCCAAAGCTGTACGGAAAGCTTGCAGGGAACAAAAGCTCCGAGAGCAAACCTGAGCAGCTTACTTAGCGCGGACTGGGCAAGAGCGGGGCAATTCCGCCTCTGGCAAAGACATTTGGGAACCAGGGTAACAGGCCCCTCCGCCAGAAGATCAGCAAGAACCGCAAGCCAAGACGAAGTTTACTGATCAATGAGAAAGGCAGAACCCCAGCACTACGGGAATACTGCACATAGAATTCATGGCTTTTTTACCATGATTCTTTAGTCTTTCAAAGTTAATGTTTTTTTTAACTTTTTTTTTTTTGAATTTTTCTTTTTCCCTTTTTCAACCAACATCTTATCAATCCCTTTTTTAAAAAACATTTTTATTTTTCATTTTTAGAGTCATATTCTATCCCTTCATAGAAGTTACCCTTATTTTTGGCATATATATATATAAGTTGTTCTCTTTAAAATTTTGAGATACACTTTCTTATAACAGATCAAAATATACCCTAAATCTCTAGTGTATGGCTTTGTTCTAGTCTCCTGACTGATCACATTCTCTCCCTTTTTTTTTTTTAAATCCTCTTCTTTCTTTTTTCAAACAACTTATCTTATCAATTCCTTTTATAAAATCTTTTATAATTTTCATCTTTACAGTCATATTCCATCCCCCCTTCATCATATGAACCCTTATTTTTGTACATACATAAGTTTTTCTTTCTTTAAAATATTGGGAGGCACTTTCTTCTAACAGACCAAAATACACCCAAAATCTAGTGTGTGGCACTGATCTATGCACCAGCCTGATCATATTTGATCATATTCGGTTTTTTTTGTTTTGTTCTGTTTTTCTTTGTTTTTATCTTTTTCTTTTTCTTTTTTCTTTCTTTCCCTTTCTTTTCCCCTGGTTTCAGGTCTTTTCTGATTTGTTTAGAGTATATTTTCTGGGGACGTTCGTACCCTGTTAGCATTTTGTTCCCTCATTCATCTATTCTCCTCTGGACAAAATGAGAAGATGGAAAAAATCACCACAACAAAAAGAACAAGAGAGAGTACTGACTGCCAGGGACCTACTCAATATGGACATTAGCACGATGTCGGAACTAGAGTTCAGAATGGTGATTTTAAAGATACTAGCTGGGCTTGGAAAAAGCATGGAAGTTATTAGAGAAACCCTTTCTGGAGAAATAAAGGGACTAAAATCTAACCAAGTCGAAATCAAAAAGGCTATTCATGAGGTGCAATCAAAAATGGGGGCTCTAACTGCTAGGATAAATGAGGCAGAAGAGAGAATCAGTGAGATAGAAGACCAAATGATGGAAAATAAAGAAGCTGAGAAAAAAAAAGAGAAAAAACTACTGGATCAACTGGATCAGGAGGGCAGAATTCGAGAGATAAGCGATACCATAAGACCAAACAACATTAGAATAATTGGGATCCCAGAAGAAGAAGAAAGAGAGAGACGGGCAGAAGGTATATTGGAGCAAATTATAGCAGAGAACTTCCCTAATTTGGGGAAGAAAACAGGCATCAAAATCCAGGAGGCACAGAGAACCCCCCTCAAAAGCAATAAAAATAGGTCAACACCCCAACATCTAATAGTAAAACTTACGAGCCTCAGAGACAAAGAGAAAATCCTGAAAGCAGCTCGGGACAAGAGATATGTAACCTACAATGGTAGAAACATTAGATTGGCAACAGACCTATCCACAGAGACCTGGCAGGCCAGAAAGGACTGGCAGGATATATTCAGAGCACTAAATGAGAAAAATATGCAGCCAAGAATACTATATCCAGCTAGGCTGTCATTCAAAATAGAAGGAGAGAGAAAAAGCTTCCAGGACAAACAAAAACTAAAGGAATTTGCAAACACGAAACCAGCCCTACAAGAAATATTGAAAGGGGTCCTCTAAGCAAAGAGAGAGCCTAAAAGCAACGTAGACCAGAAAGGAACACAGACAATATACAGTAACAGTCACCTTACAGGCAATACAATGGCACTAAATTCCTATCTTTCAATAGTTACCCTGAATGTAAATGGGCTAAATGCCCCAATCAAAAGACACAGGCTATCAGATTGGATTAAAAAACAAGACCCATCGATATGCTGTCTGCAAGAGACTCATTTTAGACCCAAACACACCCCCAGATTGAAAGTGAAGGGGTGGAAAACCATTTACTATGCTAATGGACACCAAAAGAAAGCAATCCTTATATCAGACAAATTAGATTTTAAACCAAAGACTGTAATAAGAGATGAGGAAGGATATTACATCAAACTTAAAGGGTCTATCCAACAAGAAGATCTAACAATTGTAAATATCTATGCCTCTAACATGGGAGCAGCCAATTACATAAGCCAATTAATAACAAAAGCAAAGAAACACATCGACAACAATACAGTAATAGTGGGGGACTTTAACACCCCCCTCACTGAAATGGACAGATCATTTAAGCAATAGATCAGCAAGAAAATAGAGACTTTAAATGACACACTGGACCAAATGGACTTCACAGATACATTCAGAACATTCCATCCCAAAGCAACAGAATACACATTCTTCTCTAGTGCCCATGGAACATTCTCCAGAATAGATCACATCCTAGGTCACAAATCAGGTCTCAACCGGTACCAAAAGATTGGGATCATTCCCTGCCTATTTTCAGACCACAATGCTTTGAAACTAGAACTCAATCACAAGAGGAAAGTCAGAAAGAACTCAAATACATGGAGGCTAAAGAGCATCCTACTAAAGAATGAATGGGTCAACCAGGAAATTAAAGAAGAATTAAAAAAAATTCATGGAAACAAATGAAAATGAAAACACAACTGTTCAAAATCTTTGGGATACAGCAAAGGCAGTCCTGAGAGGAAATTATATAGCAATACAAGCCTCTCTCAAGAAACAAGAAAGGTCTCAAATATACAACTTAACCCTATACCTGAAGGAGCTGGAGAAAGAACAGCAAATAAAGCCTAAACGCAGCAGGAGAAGAGAAATAATAAAGATCAGAGCAGAAATCAATGAAATAGAAACCAAAAGAACAGTAGAACAGATCAACGAAACAAGGAGCTGGTTCTTTGAAAGAATTCACAAGATTGATAAACCCCTGGCCAGACTTATCAAAAAGAAAAGAGAAAGGACCCAAATAAATAAAATCATAAAAGAAAGAGGAGAGATCACAGCCAACACCAAAGAAATACAAACAATTACAAGAACATATTATGAAGGGCGCCTGGGTGGCTCAGTCGTTAAGCGTCTGCCTTCGGCTCAGGTCATGGTCCCAGGGTCCTGGGATCGAGCCCCGCATCGGGCTCCTTGCTCTGCGGGGGGCCTGCTCTCCCTCTCCCGCTCCCCCGCTTGTGTTCCTCCTCTTGCTGTATCTTTCTCTGTCAAATAAATAAATTAACAACAACAACAAAAAAGAACATATTATGAGCAACTATATGCTGGCAAATTAGATAATCTGGAAGAAATGGACGCATTCCTAGAGATGTACAAACTACCAAAACTGAACCAGGAAGAAATAGAAAACCTGAACAGACCTATAACCACTAAGGAAATTGAAGCAGTCATCAAAAATCTCCCAACAAACAAAAGCTCAGGGCCAGATGGCTTCCCAGGGGAATTCTACCAAACATTTCAAGAAGAATTAATACCTATTCTTCTGAAACTGTTCCAAAAAACAGAAATGGAAGGAAAACTTCCAAACTTGTTTTATGAGGCCACCATTACCTTGATGCCCAAACCAGACAACGACCCCATCAAAAACGAGAATTATAGACAAATATCTTTAATGAACATGGATGCAAAAATTCTCACCAAAATACTAGCCAATAGGATCCAACAGTACATTAAAAGGATTATTCACCATGACCAAGTGGGATTTATCCCTGGGCTGCAAGGTTGGTTCAATATCCTCAAACCAATCAATGTGACACAATACATTAATAAAAGAAAGAACAAGAACCATATGATCCTCTCAATAGATGCAGAAAAAGCATTTGACAAAGTACAGCATCCTTTCTTGGTCAAAACTCTTTAGAGTATAGGGATAGAGGGTACATACCGCAATATCATAAAAGCCATCCATGAAAAACCCACAGCGAATATCATTCTCAATGGGGAAAAACTGAGAGCTTTCCCCCTAAGGTCAGGAACACGGCAGGGATGTCCACTATCACCACTGCTATTCAACATAGTACTAGAAGTCCTAGCCACAGCAATCAGACAACAAAAAGAAATAAAAGGCATCCGAATTGGCAAAGAAGAAGTCAAACTCTCACTCTTTGCAGATGATGTGATGCTTTATGTGGAACACCCAAAAGATTCCACCCCAATACTGCTAGAACTCATACTGGAATTCAGCAAAGTGGCAGGATATAAAATCAATGCACAGAAATCAGGCCATTCCTATACACCAACAACGACAGAAGAAAGAGAAATGAAGGGAACGATCCCATTTCCAATTGCACCCAAAACCATAAGATACCTAGGAATAAATCTAACCAAAGAGGCAAAGAATCTGTACTCAGAAAACTATGAAATACTCATGAAAGAAATTGACGAAGACACAAAGAAATGGAAAAACGTTCCATGCTCATGGACTGGAAGAACAAATATTGTGAAGATGTCGATGCTACCTAGAGCAATCTACACATTCAATGCAATCCCCATCAAAATACCATCCACTTTTTTCAAAGAAATGGAACAAATAATCCTAAAATTTGTATGGAACCAGAAAAGACCCCGAATAGCCAGAGGAATGTTGAAAAAGCAAAGCAAAGCTGGCGCATCACAATTCCGGACTTCCAACACTATTACAAAGCTGTCATCATCAAGACAGTATGGTACTGGCACAAAAACAGACACATCGATCAATGGAACAGAATAGAGAGCTCAGAAATGGACCCTCAATTCTATGGTCAACTAATCTTCGACAAAGCAGGAAAGAATGTCCAATGGAAAAAAGACAGTCTCTTCAACAAATGGTGTTGGGAAAATTGGACAGCCACATGCAGAAGAATGAAACTGGACCATTTCCTTATACCACACACAAAAATAGACTCAAAATGGTTGAAAGCCCTCAATGTGAGACAGGAGTCCATCAAAATCCTAAAGGAGAACACAGGCAGCAACCTCTTCGACCTCAGACGCAGCAACTTCTTCCTAGAAACATCGCCAAAGACAAGGGAAGGAAGGGCAAAAATGAACTATTGGGACTTCATCAAGATAAAAAGCTTTTGCACAACAAAAGAAACAGTCAACAAAACCAAAAGACAACCGACAGAATGGGAGAAGATATTTGGAAATGACGTATCAGATAATGGTCTAGTATCCAAAATCTATAAAGAACTTCTTAAACTCAACACCCAAAGAACAAATGATCCAATCAAGAAATGGGCAGAAGACATGAACAGACATTTTTCCAAAGAAGACATCCAAACGGCCAACAGACACATGAAAAAGTGCTCAACATCGCTCGGCATCAGGGAAATCCAAATCAAAACCTCAATGTGATATCACCTCACACCAGTCAGAATGGCTAAAATTAACAAGTCAGGAAATGACAGATGTTGGCAGGGATGCAGAGAAAGGGGAACCCTCTTACACTGTTGGTGGGAATGCAAGCTGTGCAGCCACTCTGGAAAACAGTATGGAGATTCCTCAAAAAGTTGAAAATAGAGCTACCTTACCACCTAGCAATTGCACTACTGGGTATTTACCCCAAAGATACAAATGTAGGGAACCGAAGGGGTACATGCACCCCGATGTTTATAGCAGCAATGTCCACAATAGCCAAACTGTGGAAAGAGCCAAGATGTCCATCAACAGATGAATGGATAAAGAAGATGTGGTATATATATACAATGGAATATTATGCAGCCATCAAAAAGAATGACATCTTGCCATTTGCAACGACGTGGATGGAACTGGAGGGTATTATGCTGAGCGAAATAAGTCAATCAGAGAAAGACATGTATGATATGACCTCACTGATATGAGGAATTCTTAATCTCAGGAAACAAACTGAGGGTTGCTGGAGTGGTGGGGTGTGGGAGGGATGGGGTGCCTGGGTGATAAGACATTGGGGAGGGTATGTGCTATGGTGTGTGCTGTGAAATGTGCAAGGCTGTTGAATGAAGATCTGTATCTGTGAAGCAAATAATATATGCTGAAAAAAAAAAAGAAGAAGAAGAAAATAGCAGGAGGGGAAGAATGAAGGAGGGGAAATCGGAGGGGGAGACGAACCATGAGAGACTATGAACTCTGAAAAACAAACTGAGGATTCTAGAGGGGAGGGGGGTGGGAGGATGGGTTAGCCTGGTGATGGGTATTAAAGAGGGCACGTTCTGCATGGAGCACTGGGTGTTATATGCAAACAATGAATCATGGAACACTACATCAAAAACTAATGATGTAATGTATGGTGATTAACATAACACAATAAAAAAAAAATTAACCATTCCTTTGCAACATGTTAAAATCACCCACCCCTATTGAAAAATGATATTTTAGTTAATTTTCTACCATTTTTTGTTTCATTCCCATGACTCTGAAATATAATAAAATACTAAGGGTTGCATAAATTAAAGATATAAGTATAAATATATATATATACACACACACACACACACACACATATATACAACAATACAAAGTTCACAGGAAAAATTTTAAATAGTAAATATGCATAAAGTTTGAAATCTCTGAGGTAGTGATAATATGGACATTATATGAATACAAAAGGCCTGGGATCCTTCACTTTCTGAAATATTAATTGCTACCTCTCTCACAACTAAATGAGCTAGGTTGATATTAATTTTCTCTAGAAATATTCACCTTAATTCAAAGTTGAACTGGAATTCCTTGATTATTTCTTTGAGAGGGTGTCTTCTCTAATTTGATGTATGCAAGTATCTTTTTTTTTTTGAGCATGTGCACTAACATTTTTATTTTTTTAGCTTTTTAAATTTTTTAAATAGGTGCCCTCTTTAATACCCATTACCAGGCTAACCCATCCCCCCACCCCCCTCCCCTCTAGAACCCTCAGTTTGTTTCTCAGAGTCCACAGTCTCTCATGGCTCGTCTCTCCCTCCAATTTCTCCCCCTTCATTTTCCTCTTCCTACTATCTTCTTTTTTTTTTTTTTTTTAACAAATAATATATTATTTGTTTCAGAGGTACAGGTCTGTGATTCAACAGTCTTACACAATTCACAGCGCTCACCAGAGCATATACCCTCCCCAATGCAAGTATCTTATTTTTAACAGTATAAGCAGTTTATCTTCATATTGAGACCTAAAGTTAGAATAGTCAGCAGCAGGTAAAACTCATCTCCAGTATTATAAGTGGGGATACTAGTTACCTTCGGAAAAGAAGGACAGTAATGACTGTGAGAGAAGTGAAGGGAAGCCAGGAGTGCTGGGGGTTTCCCATTTCTTCACCTGGGTCTTGATTTCACAGATGTGTTCACACTGCAATATTTTGCTCTATATGCGTGTGTGTATGTGGCATTTCATTCTGCATGTACGTATCATTTTTCACTTTTCATTATGTATTTAATAATTTCAAAAGCTTATTTTAAACGGTAAGTGACCCTCAGTTATGCTTTTTAAATTTTAACAATTAAGAATCAGAAGTCAAATAAGTACCTTCCTGATTTAGAGACTACTTGAATTAAATATTTGTAAAATTATTTTTGTCCAATACAAATGCACAAAATACAATCTCTGGTTTAAAAGATCCAAATAAAAAATAGACACTAATAACTGTATTTGGGTCCAATACAAATGGAGAAAATATCTGGGTGCAATAGAAATGTAGAACAACAGATTACATCTAATTTGTTGATTCAACTACATCAATAACTTTGGATTTCTTCCACTACCAAACATTAAGCATCAGGAAAATGACACCTTAAGAGAAATCTCAAGTCAAAATAATTTTTTAAAATTATGGCACAGAGGGGGGGCCTGGGTGGTTCAATTGGTTAAGCATCTGCCTTCGGCTCAGATCATGATCTCAGGGTCCTGGGACGGAGCCCCACATCTGGCTCCCTGCTCAGCGGGGAGCCTGCTTCTCCTTCCTCTTCCCCTCTCTCCCACTTATGCTCTCTTTCTCTCTCTCAATAAATAAAAATTAAAATAGATAGATGGATAAAGGCACAGTGATTATTAATGGTGCAAGGTTCTGGGGTTAGAGTGCTTAATGTCTGGATCCAAACTATACCATGAGATAACTGTGTGATCTTCAACAAATTAGTTAAGTTCTCAGTTTCCTCATTTGTGAAATGGAAATAACAATAATACTGACCTTACTGGGTTGCTGAAAGGCTTAAATAAGTAACAGTGCCTCAGACAAAATAAACATACTCAACAGGTATTAACTATATACATAGACACATTACATAAACTATATCTCATATACATTACATACTAGAATCTTGGAATCTATTTTTAAAATTAAATAAACATATATTCAATAAATTTTCCCTGTACTTACTTCATACCCTATTCTCCAATTCAAACTGTAGACACAGTTCCTCAGTGATGAGGGCATATATTCGTTTTTTAACCTCAAAGTCTAATCTTCATCTGTCTTATGACATATTTGTCACATTAACAGAGTGCTATTACTTTTATTACCTGCGTCTCTACACCCTGTTCCAGTAGGCGCTTAGCTTGATTTTCCACTTCAAGTCGAGCTCTTGCAATGAAAAGCAGATCATTTTCTATTACTTCTATTCCAGAAAGATCTATTCCTTGAGAAAGATAATCTATCAAAAAAAAAAAAAAACCACATTTAAGTATTTTACTATTGAATAAATATCAAGGTACTGAAATACCATGTCTGATTCTTCAAAATACTATAGATTTGCTGTTGAACACTATTCCCTTTCAAAATCTGTATTTCAAAAAATATAAACATTTTCTATTTAATAAATAACTTCACTCTGGAGCAAAAATTCTAAATAAGATTGAGTTGATAAAGCAAGAATAGAAATTATAATTATAGTAAATTCCGAGTAATGTCAACACATTACATAAAAAATAGTGTCAAATTTATTTTAATATAAAGAAATATCCTGATCTTAGAAATCTTAGAAATTGTAGAAATTTCTCAAGCTGCAAGAAAGTTCTAAAAGTTATTCTATAGTAACAAAATATTTGAAACAAATGTCCACCATTTGAATAATAAATCATGAAAATAATTTAGCATGCTAGCACTTATGCTGTCAGTTTATAGGATTATGCAGACCTAATATCAACTTACATTGAGGGATTTTCATATCATTGAATAAAAAAATTTAAAAGAGGAATTAACTACTTATAGAATTAACATATTCTATTTATAGAATTATACAGAGCAAGAAGCATGAAAAGATCTCTATGAAGATGTTAACAATAACTGTGCATACTTAGAATTTGAGAAAAATTATTTTTTGTTTTTATTTTTTTACTTCTCTTAGACATATCTAAGGTAACTAAAATGTTAAAACTAAAGGTCAAACTTTCAAGAATAAGCAGCTTATTCACAGTTCTAAAACTCTATTTTCTATTTTAAAAGAGAAATTATTTCTAAAAAACATAACCGCTTTAGATATAAGATAACTTTGTTTTCCAATTACTCAACAGAATATCAAATCTGTTTTTCACTATATTCTCTTAATTGGAAGTGATTTTTTAAGTCTTATTAAAATATATGCCAAGCACTTACATATTATCATTTTTTACTTAAGCAGAGTCACAGCCTACTACTTCAATGCTAACTAACCACTTTGTTACCTGTCCACTCCAATATCTACTGATTGAACACCGTATATATAGTTAGTGCTACACAAGATGACAAAAGGAAATGAAACGGAAGGGCAGCTGAACAGTGGTTATTGCTAATGGCACCTCAAGCATGAGCATTTTTTTTAAATTTTATTTTATTATGTTATGTTAGTCACCATACATTACATCATTAGTTTTTGATGTAGTGTTCCATGATTCATTGTTTGCATATAACACCCAGTGCTCCATTCACTACGTGCCCTCCTTAATACCCATCACCAGGCTAACCCATCCCCCCACCCCCTTCCCTCTAAAACCCTCAGTTTGTTTCTCAGAGTCCACAGTCTCTCATGGTTTGTCTCCCCCTCTGATATCCCCCCTCCATTTTTCCCTTCCTACTATCTTTTTTTTTTTTTTAACATATAATGTATTATTTGTTTCAGAGGTACAGGTCTGTGATTCATCAGTCCTACACAATTCACAGCGCTCACCATAGCACATACCCTCCCCAGTGTCCATCACCCAGCCACCCCATCCCTCCCACCCCCCACCACTCCAGCAATTCTCCGTTTGTTTCCTGAGCTTAAGAACTCCTCATATCAGTGAGATCATATGATACTTGTCTTTCTCTGATTGACTTATTTCGCTTAGCATAATACCCTCTAGTTCCAACCACGTCATTGCAAATGGCAAGATTTCTTTTTTTGATGGCTGCATAATATTCCATTGTATATATATACCACATCTTCTTTATCCATTCATCTCTTGATGGACATCTTGGCTCTTTCTATAGTCTGGCTATTGTGGACATTGCTGCTATAAACACTGGGGGCTCGTACCCCTTCGGATCCCTACATGTGTATCTTTGGGGTAAATACTCAGTAGTGCAATTGCTGGGTCATAGGGCAGAACCATGAGCATTTTTGTTAAATGTATATAACTAAGGGGACTTTGGACTACCACATTGGAAAGAGTTTTGAAAAACCTTTAAATCATATGGGCTTAGGATTCTGCCTCATAATTTACTCACTAGGTGATCACAGTCACAAGATAAGGCCTCACTGAGCCTCAATTTTTTCATCTGCAAATGTAAATGTAAAATGCCAACAGCATAGAAGTCATGCCCTACATAACTCTTAAGACTATCATCAGAATCAAAATAATTTAATGAATGCCAAAGTACTTTATACACCAATCTATTATGTAAATGTGGAGTGGATTATAATACAAAAAGTTTTTTATCTGATTTTTTAATTTTAACTTTTATTTTTCAGAGAATTTTTTGAAAACTACATATGACTCCAGTCATGGTAATCATCAATGAGGAAATGCTATGTTTACCTTAAAACACTTACTAGACAATATAGAACCAAACTACAGATATGCACATAATAGAAAATAAGCATTATTTTCTTTTCAAGCTGGTTATCAATGTGTTTCTTTTTTTCTGTAACCTAAGGAGGAAATATATCACAACTAAGAAAAAAAAAGGAGGGGAAAGACACTATGAATCTGCTTGGGTTCTATTTCTGCCATACATGTTTTTGAATATAAGTCTTGCCATCTTTGGTACCAGTTGCTTTATTTGAAAAATGAAGAGCTAGAGTATATCAACTTTAAGGTTCCTTCCAGTTATATATTTCTAGAGATAAAGCCAAAAGTTGCTTTATTCTTATGAATGCTGATCTGTCACTCTGGAAACAATTCAAATCATTCATTCAAACCATTTATTGAGTATCAAACATTTATAAGTCACAGACACCAAAGAAATGAGCCAGACTTAATTTCTCACCCCAAGTAGCAAAGTCCAAAAAAGGAAAAAAAAGCACAAAGGTGCAACCACTGAAAGATAAAGATAAAATGTATTATGCTAGGTGTTATGGGAACGAAAAGAAAGTAAATATTGTTTATCTTTTCACAAAGTCTACCATCTAGTAGGGGTGAAAGGAATATAAATGATTAATTCCAATAATTTTTTAAGGTAAACAGTGGCCCCATCACATTATCTAACCAACTCCTTCTCCCATTGCTCCATCCCGTTCATCCACACTGTATACTCACTTAAAAAAATACAGCTACTCACTTTAAAAAATAACCAAAATACATACTAGATTTGGAATACAAAGGATTCTACTGGTTGGGAGGGAGAAAGAGCCCTATTATTCTCCTTACTGATTACGCCACAAACCAGGATTTCAATAAAAGAGATTAATTATAGAAAGGGGGGGGTGGAAGACAACAGACAAAGTAGCAACCCCCCCACTCACCCAGCCAGGAGAATGGAGAGATTACACTAAATTCTCCCCTCTTGTTTAATTGTCCCATACAATCGCTATCAGTGTTTCAAGTCTTTTCACATCAGCTCTTTGTGAAACACATCTAGGAAGTGGAACCAAGGACAAAAAGATGATGATGATTCCAGTAATCATAACTATAATTTTTGAACATATAACATGTGGAAGGCATTAAACTGGACACAAAATGTCTTTTTATTATTTTAATGTATGCTTCCATTATTTGTAATATTCTAAACAACCTTGCTAGAAATATTATTGAATTATTAACAAATTCAGCTGGCTAGTAGGCAGCAAAGAATTTAAATCCAGATCTGACTTCCATCTTTTCACTAGATCATCCGAGGCCAATCCCACAAGCCTCAGAAAGAAGAAAACTTTATATTCAAAGGATAGATAGTATTCCTCCTATAGTATTCCAGTTTGCTCAGTGAAAGAATAAAAATGTAAAAATCTTATCAGAATTAACCGTTCGGGGAATTAAGACAGGTTGGAACAATGACAGCATTAAAAAACTCATATTTTGAGTTTAATAAAAAAGAAAAAGGAAAATCTTTAAAATGTTACAAAATGTCCTAAAATGCCAAATTTTGAAATATGCCAGCATTAGTCACACTTTAACAATTAAACCTTAATAAATGTGGAGTACGCAGTCACTTACTACAAATACCTACTGAATCTTTTCATGTACAAAATATGTATGAAGAAACTAACATGATCCTTTGGATTTAACATATCATCTCCTTAGATGCAAGAAAATAACGTGAATGGAAAAGAAATGATATTGGTCATCTCTTTAATTACGCTGAGAAAAATTTAATCTAATATTAGAGAAAAAGGAATTCAACCAAATAATCTGACACAGGTATCAAGAGGATGGATAACACGATCATAAACAATTTTTTGTCAAATATACACAAGTCTTTGAAATTTAAGGTACTAAAAAATAAACTCTGGTTTCCCCTATTACCACTGTCCTGGTCTAAAACACTAAAACTTCAGAATAAACTTCATATGCTTTGCCCCCAGGCAGTCACTTGATCTCAGTGACTGGTTCTTATATTATTTCCTGGGACTACCTATTTCTTTTTATTTCTTTAGTCTTCAGACTAAATCAATACCTCAAGAGCATAAAAAACTATTTATTACTAAGATATATGCCTGTCATTTTAATAGACTTCCAGTGTTCTAATCAGTACTGCACCTGGCTAGCAGAATAAATATTCTCATGCTCCTCTCCCACTCATGGAATCTATGACTTTCTGTTAACTAACAATTTCTCTTTCTATTTTGCAACACAAATCTTCCTTATTGATTCCCAAATCCTCACTGCCTCTTCCTCTACCATCATCCTCCTTTGTTTAAAACAAACAAAAAGAAGAGTAATTGTAGTTTGTTAAATGATTCAGCTCTGCATTTACTTTTCATAAAAATGTTAGCACTAAATTATTGATTTGGAACAAAAGAGATGAGGGAAAAGTTCATGTGTAAAGTTGGGATGGTTCTCAAAGTCAGAAGAAATGAAAGAGGCTAAATCTTCATGCTTCATTATAGAAAGCCAAAGAAGTTAAAAACTAAAAAGTGGAAACATGGGCAGGTTACTTAGATATGGAGGTAAATACCTTGAGAATCAGCAAAAATGTTGAAATGAATGCCTCTGGGGAAAAGTAAATGGTAAAGGCATTATTCTTTTTTTAATAATAAATCTCGTAGAACTATTTGAGTATGTTATGCATATATAATCTTAACAAAACTAAATTAAAGAGTAAATGGGAAATAAAAATAATTTGAAAAATTAAAAGAAGGTAGCTAGCTTAAGAAAATAACAGAATTCTCAACCTCTAAATCAATGATTCTGCTTATGGGAATAAGTAATCTTTAAAAATAAGAAAAAAGTGAATATATTTGGGTAGGAAGATATTAATCATCATGTTAGCTGTAATAAATATATACATACATATGTATATCTGCATGCAGATGTGTATATATGTATGCATATATATATGCATGTGTATATAAAGAGAAACATTGTAAATGACTAAAAACCACTCTGAAAATCAATTTGGGATAATTTAATAAGATTCCATACGAATTTCTCTATGACCAAAATATACAGTTCCAAGGCACATAAACCAGAGAAGTTCATATATATGTATATTGGAAGACATGTACAATGTTCATAACAGCATTGTTAAAAAAACAAAGATGAAAACAACTGAAATGACCATCGACGGGAAAAGAAATGAATAAAATATAACATTTATTCAAAATACTACTTTAGAGGAATAAAAATAAACAATGATAGGTATACACATTAATATCAACATCAATAGTATTAAGGAAGAAGAAAAAAGTTTTAGAAGAATACACACAGCAAGAGGTGATTTATATTAATACATGCAAAATTAAGCAATATATTATTTAGGGACACATACAAACATTAACAACATTTAGAAAAGTTAGTAGAGATAGGTGATACAACAGGCTTATACTATTCTAATTCTTAAACTTGGTGGATAGTATTTGTAGCTTACACGTTAAAAATGTGGTTTTGTATTTTTATATTTTTCCATTAAATACTAAATAAGTATGAACCACTGGCATAGATTATAGCATTATAAACAAGGACATTACAACAGTTTTAACTGTATTTCATATATTCAAAAAGAGAAAAGAGTGAACATGTTAGTAAAGACATGGATAAAATAATATACAAACTGAACTTCAATAGATATAAAGGACAAAGTCTGGATGGGATTAACAGAAGATGAGGCACTGCAGAAAAAACAAAAAGATATTGTCCATGGAAAATTTAATGCTAGAATTATTAACTGGTAACTGGATAAAGCCTTGTCTTTTCCTTTTAAAAATAAGCTCATTAAGGGGCACCTGGGTGGCTCAGTCGTTGAGCGTCTGCCTTCGGCTCAGGTCATGATCCCAGGGTCCTGGGATCGAGCCCCGCATCGGGCTCCCTGCTCAGCGGGAAGCCTGCTTCTCCCTCTCCCACTCCCCCTGCTTGTGTTCCCTCTCTCACTGTGTCTCTGTCTGTCAAATAAATAAAATCTTTAAAAAAAAAAAAAAGCTCACTAAGGAATTTTAAGAAATTGGAAAAACATTTCAGGGCGCCTGGGTGGCTCAGTGGGTTAAGCGTCGTGACTCTTGATTTCAGCTTAGGTCATGATCTCAGGGTCTGGAAATTGAGCCCTGCTTGGGGTTCTGGGCTCAGCAGGGGGTCTGCTTAAGATTCTCTCCCTTTCCCTCTACCCCTCCCCCACCCCAGCTCTCACACACTCTCTCTCAAAAAAAAAAAAAAAGGGAGAAAGAGAAAGAAAGAGGAAAAACATTTCAAAAGGGAGTAATTACATAACCTCACAACATAGAGGCCACAAAAGCCAAGTGGATCATTGAAATATACATGATTATGTCTGAGAAATTTATTTATTTTTTAATTTTTTTAAGATAGTATTTATTTGACAGAGGTACAGCAAGAGAGGGAACACAAGCAGGGGAGTGAGAGAGGGAGAAGCAGGCTTCCCGCCAAGCAGGGAGCCTGATGCGGAACTCGATCCCAGGACCCCGGGACCATGACCTAAGCCAAAGGCAGACGCTTAACCATCTGAGCCACCCTATGTCTGAGAAATTTATGAATCTTCAAATTCTCAAGTAGCACCAAAATAGACTATATCCTCCCCTGGATGTTTATCTGAGAAAGAGCAGAAAAAGCAAAAACTGACATACAGGAACTGGGCAGCTGGCTATAGTCACTTACCAATGAAAGTGACTCCCTCCTACACACAAACTTTGCAAAGAGCACAATTCAGATATGTATGTGCCTCCGAGAAATTTCAAGCAACCTTCAGATGTTCTTAAAATACTTAAAATCTTGGTTGTGCTTAAAAGTGAAAATAAATGTCTACTATATTCCTTTAAAATCTTATCTTCCTTTTTAGTCTACTCATGAATTCTTTTGTTCCTGTTTGTATTTGTAATTACACTTGTCTACAATGTCTAACCTAGTGTTATAAGCATTCACTCATCCTATTATGCTCCTTACAAATATCAATTTTTGATAGCTGCCCAATATTTCACCAAACAAATGAACCAAAAATATTGAATCATTTACCTAAGATGGAATAATTATTTATCATAAATAACTATTTTATCTTTACATATAAAATTTTAAATATCTAGAATTATTCCCTTGGGAAACAAAGAATTACTGAGTCAAAGTTAGACTTTTAAGTTTATTGATACAAATTATCAAACTAGTTTTCAAAATGACTATACCACTTTATACATTTTTTCCAGTAACCAATGAGTCACTTAATTGGAGATGGTGCTGGATATTATCACTATTTTGAATATTTTATATGCTGCCAGAAGTATGTTCTTATTGATGGTTTGCTATGATTTTTTTTTTTTAAAGATTTTCTTTATTTATTTCACAGAAAGAGCAAGAGAGCACAAGCAGAGGGCGGGGGAGAAGCAGGCTCCTCGCTGAGCAGGGAGCCCGATACGGGGCTCAATCCCAGAACCCTGGGATCATGACCTGAGCCAAAGGCAGATACTTAACCATCTGAGCCACCCAGGCGCCCCTGCTATGATTTTTAAATGATGAAGCTGAATAACTATTTTTTACTACCTGTATTTTACCCTTTTGAGAATCTCTAAATAATTTTTACTCCTTTATCTTCTTATATTGCTTTGTATTAATTATATATTAATATTCATTGTTTACCCATATTTGCTATGAATATTTTCCCAGCTTGTTAATTAATTTTTAGTTATTTAGAATATTACTTCTTGAGACCATTTTGAGAATATAATCATACATTATATTATCTAAAAAGCTCCACCTTTTTTCTTCTACACAGCCCTGATTATAAACTTCAGACTAAAGCCCACCTTTTACAAAAGCAAGGCAGTGATATATAAAAGGATTATCTGGCAAACTGGTGAATAATAATCTGAAAAGGAAAATTGTCATTTTAAAATCGATTCTATAAAAATTTTATCTTTAAATCAAGATAAGTTGTATTTTAAGATCAAAACTTATCACAATGACTCATTTTAATTCACTGTGGAACATGAATCTTCCTTGCTACCATATTTTACGTTATATAAAGAACACCATTACTAGAGAATACTGAGGTAAATAATAAATTTAAATTAAAACCAGGAAAACAATAACCATAAAACACTACCAAACAACATGGATGCTGCAGGGTTATATTACTGATGGAATTAATTTATCCAGTCAACAATAAGATCTGGGCCTCCACTTACTGAAGGTACTCAAATCAATAATGATAACGATAATAATAATGATACTATAACAGAATCCTTATTTGCTATTTGTAACAAATCTAAGATAGTCCAGTATAGTTTTAAAAACTGTTTTAAAGACACACACACACACACACACACACACACACACACACACACACCTCTCTCTGTTCATTTTGTTTGGTTGGCTTTTTTTTTTCTAAGTATGCTCTGCGTTGAACATGGGGCTTCACCTCATAACCCAGAGATCAAGAGTCCCATGCTCTTCAAACTCAGCCGTGCAGCTGCCCCTCTATTCATTTAAAAAAACTTTTTTTCACTAAAGAAACATTAGAAAACACATAAATTTGGGGTGCCTGGGTGGCTCAGTCAGTTGGGCATCCAACTCTTGGGTTTTGGCTCAGGTCATGATCTCAGGGTCCTGGGATCCAGCCCCATGTCCAGCTCCCTGCTCAGCAGGGAGTCTGCTTATTTCCCTCTTCCTTGGCCCCTCCCCCTGCTCACCCATGTGCAAATAAATAAATCTTAAAAAAAAGAAAACACATAAAGTTAGAAATTCTGTCAAAAATTCCAACAAAATACCAACAAAGACAACTACACACAAATTTTGATTTTCATTTCCTCACTCTACATGTAAAAAGTGTTTTATTTTTCTGGTTGACATATTTTAATCATATTTAAGTAAATACCCTGAACCTGATGATAAAAAACGCCTTTAAGAAAAATATTTTAAAGAAAACTGTTAATGTACAATTGCAGTGTAATTTCAATAATGTATAACATAAACAAAAACATGACGAAATTATAAAGCCAAATTATAAAAAAGTAATGTGTATTTGTACAAAAGTAGAAATGATGACACAGGAAATAGAGAACAAAATAACATAGGTTTAAAATGTATAAGAGGGGTGCCTGGGTGGCTCAGCTGGTTAATCCTTCGACTCTCTTGATTTTGGCTCAGGTCATAATCTCAGGGTTGTGAGACAGAGCCCCACATTTGGCTCTGTGTTGAGCATGGAGCATGCTTCAGATTCTCTCTCGCTCAGCCCCTCCCCACTCCCACCCACCAAGCTCGCGCTCTCTCTAAAAAAAAAAACAAAAACATAAAATAAATAAATAAAATGTGTAAGATGTTAGTGTATGACAACCAAAACATAACTAAACAAATAGGAAAAAGTAATAAAATCTTCTCATCACATTATAAACCCATCATAGAAAAAAATTTTTTAAACAAAATATAATACTTATTCCAACTATGGGGGAAAATAGCCAAATGAACCACAAGAGAAATTTCACAACTATTAAGATACACAATTTTTAATTTTTCTAATGAAAAAATAATAAAATAAAATAATGGAGAAAAAATTTGAAATCAAACACATAAAAGTTACCATTAAAAACATATAAAAAATTTATAATTCTCAACTGGCAATTAAAGGATATTAAAAAACAAGTTTATATAAGAGGTTAATAATTAAATCAATGTTTGAAATCTATTAAAACTTTTTATAATATTTTAAATTTATCTTTATGTAAAATGAAGTAGTACATGATCTTTGGAATACTTATAAAATCAATAAAAATCTTTTAATTAAAGTCATTCTACTCATTTTACAGAAAACAGGTACATACTTTCAAAGGCAGTGTATGATGTGAAAGAATCAAGTAGGAATGAATACACCTAAACTTTATTCTACTCAATACTACGACCTGAGAAAAATCCCTTAACCTTTCTGAGATTCCTAAAGATGAGAAGTCCTGTGTTACAAATCTCACAGGCTTGTATGGATCAAATGAGATAATATGCATGAAGAAGGTTTTATAAAATATCAAGAACTACATGTAACTAAGTTACTAATTTTATAAACAGGGTGTTAGTTGTTCCCCTTTTTTTTTCCATGGAGGGAAGGCAAAGGGCCCTAAAAAACAGATACTCTTCAAGAGTTCAGTATTACAAAAAATAATAATAATAAAGGTAAAATCTGTACTTTTCTAACCAAGCCTTAATTGATCTTACTGCTTCTACTATGCACAGAATATCTTCAGGCTTAAGTGAACTCTTGGTTGAATCCCCACATTTCAAGTCCAAAGCAGTTCTCAGGGTATGTTGATCTCTCTTGTTCCTCAAAGCTTCATGAAAATTTGGCATCAAAAGCTCTATTTTTTTTTTCCTGGCTCTCATTGCAAGATGGGAAAAAAACCTTACTATTAAAATAAAGGATTAGTTTTTCTTTCCTAAATCTTACTCTCTGTTTCAGCTAGCACAAAAAAATTGCCCAGGGCCAAAAAAAGACAGTGTATTTTCTATCTTTCCTCTGGGCACAGTTGTTTTTTCCCCCCTGACTTTCTAAAACATGGATTTATACAAACCTCCTTTGTTGCCCTCCAGGAAGATGTATGTCAGGTGTTTTAGTCAGTGCCTACCTTCCACTCAGTACCTGAGCAGAAGTAAGTGTCTATCTCTCCCTCAATAAGTGGAGAAACACTAGATAAAATCAGCAAGGATATTAAAAAAATGAGCACCACCAAAAACCAAAGGTATCTAATTGACATCTACAGAGCACTCCACCCAACAAAAACAGAATACATATTCTATTCAACTACACATAGAACATTAACCAAAACAGAGCATGTTCTGGGTCATAACACAAATATTTTAAATTTAAAATTACTGAAATCATATAGAATATGTTCTTTGATCATAATGGTATCAAACTAAGAATAATAGAAAAATAACTGTAAATTTTCCAAACATTTGGAAATTAAACAACACATTTCTAAAGGTTTTTTTTTTTTTTTTTTAAGTAATCTCCATACCCAACATGGAGCTCAAACTCACAACCCTGAGATCAAGAGTTGCATGCTCTACCAACTAAGCCAGCCAGGTGCCCCAAAACAATACATTTCTAAATGATCAACAGCTCACAAAGAATCTCAGAGGAAATTTTTTTAAAAGATACTAAGCTGAATGAAAATGAAAATACAACATCAAAATCTTTGGGATTCAACTAAGGCAGCAGTCAGAGGGAATTTAATAACACTAAATGTGGGTTTTTGTTTTTTTTTTAATGTGTAATTAGAAAAAAAGAAAGGTCTCAAATCAATAATGCAAGCTACTGCCACAAGAAACTAGGAAAAAAAAGGAAAATAAACAGAAAACAAGGAGAAGGGAATAAACAAGAAGAAATCAATGAAATTGAAAACAAAAATAACAGAAAATCAATCAAACCAAAAGTTAATTCTTTGGGAGCATCAATAAAATTAACAAAGCCCTAGTGAGACCAACAAAGAAGAAAGCAGAACAAATTACCAAAAACAGGAGTGAAAAAGAAGATCTCACCCACTATAGACTTCACAGCATTCAAAGGACAGTGGAATACTATGAATAGCTCTACAACTTAGATGAAACTATCAGAACTCATACAAGATGATCTGAACAGATCTCTATTTAAAAAACTGAATCTGTAGTTCAAAACATTCTAAATTAGAAATCTATAAGCCAAGGTGGTTTCAGTGTCATTGAAATAAAGAATCCAATTCTACACAATGATAGAACACTTCCCAAAATTAGACAAAAAAAGAACACTACAAACAGTACCGCCCCTTAAGAGCACAGATACAAAAATTCTCAAAATATTAGCAAATCTGATTACCCTGATAGAAAAGCCAAAGACATTTTAAAAATAATAATAAAACTAGTACTAGTAAATCTGCCTCAAGAGCATAGATGCAAAAATCCTCAACAAAATATTAGCAAACAGAATCTAGGTATATATAAAAAGAAAAATACATCATAATTAAGGGGAGTTTCTTCTCAGAATACAAGGAAAGAAACTTTGATAATTTAAAGATGTTTACTACAAAATAACACAGAGATTATATATAATAAGCCAACAAATGAGATAAAATGTCTCATAATACTCTAAAAGAAAGCAGAAAAAAGGGAGGCAATGAACAGATACATAAACAAAAATGATAGAAAACAGATGATACAACACAGAAAACAATTAGCAAGATGGTAGCATTAAACCCAATCACACCAATAATGAAATGAAATCTAAGTTGCATAAATATCCCAATTATAATGCAGATATTATAAAACTGCATTTAAGAAAAAGGAACAAACTATACACAGCCTACAAAAAACCCACTGAAAACATGAATAAATTCAAATGACAGAAAAAGATATATAAAACTAATACTAATCAAAAACACCTACATTGATTATGTTAATGTTTTTAAAAGTAGATTTCAAAGCAAGGAATAGTAAGAAGGAGATGTCATTTCATGATAATAAAAGCCTCAAATCGTCAAAATCATCACATTCCTAAACATTTATGCATGTAATAAAAGATCCAAAATACACAGTGAAGAAACTGATAGAACTGCAAGGAGAAATGATCAAGTTGGAAAATACAGTGAGAGATTAAAACACTTCTTCAAGAACTGACAGAACAAGAGGACAGTAAATCTAAGCACTGAAAGACCTGAACAAGACTATCAACCAGCTTGACCCAATTGATATTTATAGAACATTCCACATGACATCAGAAGGCACATTCTTTTCAAGTGTAAAAGAATTATTTATTTACCAAATAAGACAAATTTCTGGGCCTAAATCAAGTTTCAATAAATGTAAAAGGTCTCAGTTCACACAACATATGTTTTTTGAATAGAATGGGTTAGAAGTCAACAACATAAAGATCCCTAGAAAATTCTGAACATTCAAATTCTAAATTCTAAATATTCAAAACACAATAGCTTCTTTAAAAAATTCTAAATATTCAAAACAAAGTAACGTCTCAAAAAATCCCCATCATGAAAGAGGAAATTAAAGAGAAAACACTAAATAAAATGAAAACACCAACATAGCAAAATTTCCAGGATACAGCCAAAGCAATACTTAAATGGAAATTTAGAGCACTGAAGGCCTATATTAGAAAAAAAGTTTTCAAATAGATAAACTCCGTTTCCACCTTAAAAAAAAAAAAAAACTGGAAAAAAAACCAAACTAAACCCAAAACAGAATAAATGAAATAATGAAGAATAAGGTAGAAATCTAAAACTACAGAGAATATCAAGGAAACCAAAAGCAGATTCTTTTAGAAGATAAATAAGACTGAAAACCTCTAACTAAACTGAGTAAGAAAAAAAGAAAACACACACATTACCAATATCAGGACTGAAAGAGATGACATCACTAAAGAAACTAAAGATATTAAAAGGTTACAAAAGGAATCTGATGAATGAATGACTGTATACCAAACCAATATAGACAACTCTCAAATATTCATGCTGTGTGAAAGAAGCCAGACAAAAAAAGGAGCAGTGTTATAGGATTCTATTTATAAAATTTTAGAAAGTGCAAGCTAGAATGGAGGTCAGTGGTTCCCTGGGGATGGGAGGGAATTTCAGGGAGGGGAGGAGAGAGTCCTGACATGGAAACTTTTGGAGGTGAGGAGAATGTTATCTTGATTGTGTTGTGGTTTCTCAGCATATAAACATGTCAGAATTTATTGAATTGTACAATTTAAACAGGTGCAGGTTACTGTCTATCAATTATACCTCAATAAAGCTGTTTTTTTTTTAATTAAGGAAAGACTGCAACAGAAAATACATCAAACAGAACTACCGAGCTTATTCAACAAAAAAGTCATTTTCCCTCTTCATCTTATTTATGAAAGATATTAAGAAGGATCTGTACGACTTTGCTTTTCTCTTTCAGCCATTTAAATGCCTCCTATGCGCTAGGTACTATCTATATGGACAACAGACACCAATCCTACCTTCAAAAACATTTAAAATATAGCTTTGTTGGCAAACTAGAAAACACAACTATAATCCAGACAGTTCTCCTACAAAAAGGTTTAACAATCTGCTTATACATTAAAAGATTTTGTTCTCAGATACCAAAAAACAATTATATAATTCCTAATTATGGATACTAGAGGATACTCAGGTCCAAGCTCTCAAAAATTAAATGTTTAGTAAACACTTACTCTGAACTGTACTAAAAGGTGCTGTGATACACACATTTAGGAAATGCCAGGTAAACACAAAATAAAGCAGGTTTCTTTACTATATAGTACTCCTCAGAACCATGAATCAGCAGCAGGAACATCCAAAAGAGGCACACAATATGTAATATTTCCCAAATCTCTTTATCCCCTGTTTTTGTTCCTCAAATTGCAGAAAATCTAGCAGAACCAGCACTCATGGAACACACTTAAGAAAACATAGTAGTTCTACCAGAATGGCTTAGATGCAATGCTTAAAAGAAACAAAATCCATATAAATCCACTGATAGAAGTCCTTTGTTTTCGCTTTTGGCTTTTGGCTCGGGGAGGCAAAGGTGCAACTTTCTTCGGTCGTCCGGAATCCGGGTTCATCCAACACCAGCCACCTCCGCCATGCTGCCTAAGTTCGACCCCAACGAGACCAAAGTCGTGTACCTGAGGTGCACCGGTGGCGAAGTCGGTGCCATGTCTGCCCTGGCCCCGAAGATGGGTCCACTGGGTCTGTCTCCAAAATAGGTTGGTGATGACATCGCCAAGGCAACCGGTGATTGGAAGGGTCTAAGGATTGCAGTGAAACTGACCATTCAGAACAGACAGGCCCAGATTGAAGTGGTACCTTCTGCCTCTGCCCTGATGATCAAAGCCCTCAAGGAACCACCAAGAGACAGAAAGAAGCAGAAAAACATTAAGCACAGTGGAAATACCACTTTTGATGAGATTGTCAATATTGCCCGACAGATGCGACACCGATCTTTAGCCAGAGAACTCTCTGGAACCATTAAAGAAATCCTGGGGACTGCCCAGTCTGTGGGCTGCAATGTTGACGGCCGCCACCCACATGACATCACAGAGGACATCAACAGTGGTGCGGTGGAATGCCCAGCTAGCTAACTACAAAGGAAAATGTTTCAATAAAGGATCATTTGACAAGCAAAAAAATAAAAAAAAGAAGTCCTTTGTTTTCCCCTTTAAAGACGTGATCAGTAAAGGATCATGTTTATATAGTATAAGGCACTAAGAAGCAAGAATATAAAAAATGAGAAAGATACAGAGCCATGTATCTTACTTTTGTATGAACAGTACCTATTAGGTAAAAATCTATGATCAGAGAATCAATCTCTCTCCTTCTCTCCTATCTGTGAGATGTAACAACTTCTCGCATTATTAATTTTTATTCTGTATCTGAATTTTCCTAAAAAACACAAGAAATATCACATGGCTATAGGAAAATCATATACCCATTCTATGAAGAGTCCTTACTGTGAAGAAACAACATGAAGTTTGTATATTAAGGTCCACAAAATTAAAGTTAACTCTAAGAATATTTACTCTCTAATCCATACAGATGCAGCACACAAAAGAAAAAAGATTACAGTCATAATACAACTAGCTATCAGAATAACAACAATAATTAACATTCATATAATGTTTACTATGTGTTTGTTATAGGTTGAAATGTGTCCCCCAAAATTCATATGTTTAAGTCCTAACTCCCAGTACCTCAGAATGTGACCTTTTAGAGAAATATGGTAGTTTCAGATGTAATTAGTTAAAATGAAGCCCCTAACCCATTGTGACTGATGTCCTTATTAAGAAGGGAAAAATTGGACGTAGTTACCCACACAGGGAGAACACCATGTGAGGATGAAGGGAGAGATTGGGGCGATGCTTCTACAAGCCAAGGAACTCCAAAGATTGTCAGCAAATCACCAGAAGTAGAGGAGAGGCATTGAACAGATTCTTCCTTTACAAGAAACCAACCTTACCGATATCCTGATTTTGGACTTCCAGCCCCCAGAACTGTGAGAATAAATTCCTGTTATTTAAGCCACCCAGTTTGTGGTACTTTGTTACAGCAACCCTAGAAAATTAATACACTATGTGTCTAGACAGTGTTATCTATTCCACTTTAAAGACAATAAAACTGATACACAGAGCAGTTAATTAACTTACCCAATTTCACAACTATTAAGCTATAAAGACAGGATTTGGGAAATGACACAAACAGGATTAACAGAACAGTCCCATAAGGGTGACTGAATATTTCAATTATCTGGAGGTTCAACATCAAAGTTTGATTCTTTGGCCTTCTAAAGCTTTGTTGTCCTCATACATTCTCTAAAATCTCATTCCTTTCGGCGTAACTAGCCGAAGTAGATTTCACCTGGCCTCAAGTAGGAATCCTGACTGACAGATAAGGAGAGCTTCAGTTAGGAACTGGAGTGCTGGGTAAAGCTGAGGTACTTACAGAATCTGACAGTGGTCACAGCCTCAGAAAAATATCCCACTGATCTCTAACTACTACTTGCTACATGTGTTTTGAGTTTTGTACTGAGGTAGTGAGGGCCTACCTGAGAAGCCTGGCCACAAAAGGTAATTCCTCTCATCTTAAAGTAATTTCATCCATTCTGACCATGAACACTTTAAAACCTCTCTCCAAAAGCAAGGTTATGTGTACATAGACCATACTGGAGTCCAAGTGAGGGGCCGAAGGTAGGGAGGTAAGGAGAATAGTGGAGGGGCCCAAACTAACAGGGAATTCAAGAGAGGAGGATTATACATCAAAGTTGACAATGGCCCAAGCTTGATAATTCCTTCTCTTTCTTATCTTTCATTGCTCCTAATTCACTTCATGTTAATTCTCTGTGAAAACATTGCACTAACAAATTATTTCACAACTTGATAGTTAAATATATCTTAAAACAAAACATACTCTTCTATTATGGATTGAATTGTGTCCCATAAAATGACATAATAAAGGCTTAGCACCGGGGCGCCTGGGTGGCTCAGTCGTTAAGCATCTGCCTTCGGCTCAGGTCATGATCCAGGGTCCTGGGATCGAGCCCCACATCGGGCTCCCTGCTCAGCGGGAGGCCTGCTTCTCCCTCTCCCACTCCCCCTGCTTGTGTTCCCTCTCTTGCTAGGTCTCTGTCAAATAAATAAATAAAATCTTAAAAAAAATAAAAAATAAAGGCTTAGCACCTAGTACCTATAAATTTGACCTTATTTGGAAAAAGGTTCTTTGCAGATGTAACTAAGTGAAAAGGAAGTCATACTGGATTATGGTGGGCCTAATCCAGTGACTGGAGTTCTTATAAAATGAGGGAAATTTGGACACACAGAAAGGAAAATGTCATGTAAAAACATAGAGACCCACAGGAAAGAAGGCCATGTGAAGACAGAGGCAGAGATTGGAATGACGCATCTATAAACCAAGAAACACAAGGATTTCCAGCAACCACCAAAAGCTAGAAGAGCCAAGGAAAGATTCTTCCCCTAGAGTCTTCAGAGAGAGCATGGCCCTACCAATACCTTGATTTCAGACTTTTAGCTCCAAGAACTGCGAGAGAATAAATTTCTGTTGTTTTAAACCACTCAGTTTGCGGTAATTATTGTTAGAGTAGCCTGACGAAACTAATACATCCACTCTCTGATATAGTCATTTTTCCCCCCATTCAATCAACCCCCAATTTAGGCCTGAAGCTATAGACCAAATGAGTTAATTGAGAATTAAATTCAATGAAGGTTCCACATGCACAGCAGCTGCAGGATAAGCCATTTAATCTATACAACATTCATTGGCCCATTACCAGCAAGTTCCGTATTCTTTTAGCTAAAGAGCTCTTGAGCTACTACATACAATTTTCACAATGAATGAATTATGCTTGTAAAGAGGAGTTAGGAAAGTGGAACAAAAAAACTATTTGAGCTTAAAGCACAGGAATCAGATATTCTGCTAATAAAATTAAGATCATGATGTCAATTCCACCATTAGCATTTCTTGTCTGTCTGCTCTATATTACAAAAAAAATACAAGAATTATACATAACAAACCAACTGTACAATGAAAGATACTAAGCACTAGAATACTCCTAAAGGTACTATTCAAAATTTTAACCTAAAATATATCGGCTATATATATACATATATATATATATATATACACACACACACAAATTATACTATATAGAATCTTTATGGAAGAATCATATCTTAAACTTTCAAAATGATTAAATAAACTATGATCTTGGTACAGCTCTGGCAAGCATAATATGAGTGTGGACTGGAATGAGTGGGATATTTCTAATTGCAAAAGTCCTGAATTAGCCCTTCAATAGTTCTAGGAAATTTTGAGTAGCTAGATGATACATGAAACCCTGGTCATACCATATATACTATGTATACATGTTGTTACTAATTATAAAAGGTAAAGAAAATTCAAAAGCCAAAATAACCTAATGTTTCTTCTAAGTATAATTATGGTGCACTTTCAGATGTTTTTACGAAATCATCTCTTAGGTATTTTTTTAATTTTTAATATTTTTGAGATATATTTCATATACCATCAAATTCACCCATTTAAAGTGTATATGTGTACCCACACACACACGCACAAGTATTCATGGAGCTGTACAACCATCACCACGATATTGCTACCACTTCAAAAAGAAACTCTATTCCTATTAACAGTCACTTCCTATTTGTGCTTCTCCCTGCCCAACCCACTCTGCCCTGGTCTCAGGCAACCATTAATGTATTGTCTGTCTCTATGAACTTACCTATTCTGAGTATTTAATATAAACAGAACAACACAATTTGGTCTTCTGTGATTGGCTTCTTTCACTTAGCATAATGTTTTCAAAGTTAACCCCTGATGCACCATGTATCAATACTTCATTCCTTTTTATTGCCAAATAATATTCCATGTATAGATGTGCCATGTTTATTTATCTAATCATCAGTTGATGTACATTTAGGTTGTTGCTCACTTTGAGCTATAATAATGCTGCTATGAATGTTCATGCATAAGCTTTTGTGTAGACTATGTTTTCATTCCTCTTAAGTACTAGGAGTAGAATTGATGGGTTGTATGATAACTGTGCTTAACATTTGAAGGGACTGGCAAACTATTTTCCAAAGTGGCTGCACCATTTTATATTCCTATCAGCAAGATATGAGAGTTCCAATTTCTACCCATTCTCACCAACACTTGTTATTGTCTTTTTTACTTTAGCCATTCTAGTAGGTGTGAGGTGGTATTTTGTTGTGGTTTTGATTTGCATTTCCCTAATGACTAAGAATGTTGAGCATCTTTTCACGTGCTTATTGGCCATTTGTGTACTTTACTTTGAAAAACATCTATTCAAGTCCTTTGTCCATTTTTTAGTTGGGTTGTCTTCTTTATTTTTGAGTTGTAGGCATTCTTGATATATTCTGCATACAAGGACCTTAAATACACGACTTAGAAATATTACCTCCCATTCTGTGGACTGTCTTTTCACTTTCTTGATGGTGTCTTATTTTTTCACTTTCTTAACGGTGTCCTTTAAGGACAAAAGTTTTTAATTTTCATGAAGTACAATTTATTTTTTCTTTTGTCACTTATCCTCTTGGTGTCATATCTAAGAAATCAAAGTTCCAAAAATTTACTCCTATGTTTTCTTCTAGGAGTTTTTGGGTTAGCTCTTATATTTAGGTCTATGATACATTTTGAGTTCTTCTTTTGCTTGGTGTAAGAAAGAGATGCAAATTCATTTGTTTGCATATGGATATCCACTTGTCCTAGCACCATTTGTTGAAAAGACTACTCATTCCCCATTGAATTGTCTTCACATCTTTGTAAAAAGTCAACTCACTATGAGTGTGAGAGTTTATTTCCGGACTCTAAATTGTATTCCATTGATTTGTATGTCTATCCTTATGCCACTACCAGACTATCTTAATTACTGTAGCCCTATGGTGGGTTTTGAAATCAGGAAGTTTCCCCAACTTTGTTCTTTTTCAAGTTGATTTTGACTATTCTTTTTCAAACTTGTTTTGCTATTCTGGGTTGCTTGCTTTTCAATATGAATTTTAGGATCATCTTGTCAATTTCTGCAAAAACCCCAGTTGGGATTTTGAGGAGGATTGCACTGAATCTGTAGATTAATTTAGGGAGTTTTGCCATTGACAATGTCCCAACGATATCCATATCCCGATCTTCACAATTTGTAAATATGCTACCTTACATGGTAAAAGGATCTGTGCAAATGTGAAAAATTAAGGATCTTAAAATGGGGAGATTATCTTGGGTTATCTGGGTGGGCCCAATGTAATCATAAATGTCCTTACAAGAGGGGGGCTGAGGGAGATGTGACTACAGAAGACGGCAATGTGAGAATGGTACCAAGAGGAAGAAAAGGTGACGGGATGCATGGCCATGACCCAAGGGATAAGAAGAGCCCCTAGAAACTGGAAAAGGCAAGGAAATGGACCCTCTCCTTTAGCCTGCAGAAGGAACTAACCCTGCTAACACTTTGATTTTAGTGCCATAACACATTTTTCAGACTTCTAACCTCCAGAATGTAAGAAAATAAATTGGTGTTAGGTGATCAAATTTGTGGTAATTTGTTATAGCAGCCATAGTAAACCTAATACATCTAAGGGGTTTTGCACACAATATCAGAGTTCAATACATGTGTAGTGAAAACTAATAAAAATGAGAGAAATAGGAAAATCTATAGTTATAGTTAAACCAGGCAGAAAATCAGGAAGGGCACCTCTACAAATAAAAGAAACATAGCCAAAGTTTTCTAACTGGTAAATCCACGTTATAGGTAAAAGGGTATTCACTTCACTATTCTTTCCAGTTTTCTCTAGTTTGAAAATTTTCAAAATAATAAAATGGAAAAAGTCACTGAAGTACAGAGTATATAATATATGAAAGACTATTTTTATTGGGGGCATTATCAAATTTGATGATCTTACCATCAAGGTACTGTTAATTACTAGAAACGTCCTACCATTTGCCATACTGGTTTGTTTTTTTGTTTTTTTTTTTGCCATACTGGTTTTTAAATAAAGGTCAGCCTCCAAACCATCGAGCCTGAAGAACTATTATTTTCGACAGTAATTTTATGTATTCTCTCTAACATTTTATTATAAAAATTTCAATAAAAAAGAAAGAATGGTATAATGGGCCCTCTGTACCTTATTACTGAGTTTCAACAACTCTCTTCATGTTACTAATCTTATTTTGTCTACACCCCCACTCTACCATTTGCTTGTTTTGCTGGAGCACTTTAAAGCAAGTCTCAGAAATCAAGTTACTTCTCCAACATATACTTCAGCATAAGCATTAAATCTTAAGCACAAAAAGAATCGTCAAGGAAATATGTCAAGTGAAAAGACCAAAATGTGCTATAAAAATAGCTGCTTTTTAGTTACTGAAGTTGAAAAATTAAGCACCAGGAGATTAGACAAAGTACTGCAAGGATAAAATAAAATTCAAGCTGATAAAATATGCCAAGCTGGAAAACATTTTGGCAATTCAAAAGTAACTGATATAATGAACAGACATACACACACACACACACGGAATTAACAAATTGTGAGACATCTAATCTACCGGGGGTATAATCTTAGGACCCTGAAAAAAGAATTTAACATGAGTATAGCCCAGAAGGCGAGTACTATAATACATTTACTAAAAGGCAATAGTTTCAGTGTAAGTATCTCATCTAACAAGGGTTACCTTCAAAAAAAAAAAAGGTATCAAAATAGCCTTGTAAGAAACCCTCCTCTTGAAAATAACAGTCTTTTCTCTTTAAATAACAATTCAAACTAGAAAAATGGGGATTTGTAAAGTCACATTATATTTATATTACATATACCGTTGTCCTGTACTATAAAAAAAAAGAGGGGCGCCTGGGTGGCTCAGTCGTTAAGCGTCTGCCCTCGGCTCAGGTCATGATCCCAGGATCCTGGGATTGAGCCCCGCATTGGGCTCCCTGCTCCGTGGGGAGCCTGCTTCTCCCTCTCACACTCCCCTTGCTTGTGTTCCCTCTCTCGCTGTCTCTCTCTGTGTCAAATAAATAAATAAAATCTTTAAGAAAAAAAAAAAAAGAGAAGGACGCACCATTTTTTGCAGTAAGAAAATTCTACAAAAAAAAAAAACTTTCTATCTTTTCTATTCAACATAGTACTGGCAGTCCTAGCCAGGACAATTAGGCAAGAAAAGGGAATAAAAGGCATCTAAATTAGAAAGGAAGAAGTAAAATTATCTCTTCTCACAAACATGATCTTATATGCAAAAACCTAAAGATTACACACACACACAGAGTTAGAATAAACTAATTCAGCAAAGTTACAGGATATGAAATGACACACAAAAATCACTGCATTTCTATACATTAACAATGAACAATCTGAAAATAAAAATTTTTAATCCCACTTATAATAGCATCAAAAAGAATAAAATACTTAGAAATTAGCTTAACCAAGGACATGAAAGACATACTCTGAAAACAACAAAACACTGATGAAAGAAATTGAGATGAAAATAAATGGAAAGACATCCAGGGTTCATTGACTGGAAGAATTAATATTGTTAAGATATAATTACTCCCCAAAGTAATTTACAGATTTAATGCAATCCCTTTCAAAATCCCCATGTTACATTTGGAGAAATAGAAAAGGTCATCCTAAAATTCATATGGAATCTCAAGGGACCCTGAATAGCCAAAGCAAACCTGGAAAAGAACAAAGCTGGAGGTCTCATACTTCTGGATTTCAAAATTTATTACATAGTACTGGCATAAAGACAGACATACAGACCAGTGGAATAAAACCAAGAGAGCCCAAAATAAACCTTCACATATATGGTCAGATGACTGTTGACAAGGGTGGGGTGCCAAGAGCATTTAGTGAGGAAAAAATAGTCTTTTCAACAAACGGAACTGGGAACATTCAGAATATCTACATACAGAAGAATGAAGTTGAGCCTTTATCTTATACCATATACAAAAAAGTTATCTCAAAATGGATTAAAAACCTAAGTGTAAGGGCTAAAACTATAAAGACTCTTAGAAGAAAACATAGGACAAAGCTTCACAACACTGGATTTGGCAATGATTTCTTGGATATGGCTCCAAAAGTAAAAATAGATAAAATTGGACTACATCAAAATTAAAAACTTCTGTGCAAAGGACATAGTTAACAAAGTGAAAAGGCAATCTACAGAATGGGAGAAAATATTTGTAAATCATATAGCTGAAAAGAGGTTACTATTCAAAACATATAAAGAACTCCTATAACTCAACAAAAAAAACCCCAAAAACCCAAATTTTAATAATTTAAAAACAGGCAAAGGACTTGAGTAGAATTACTCCAAAGATGATATACAAATGGCCAAGTAGCATATGAAACAATGTTCAACATTATTAATCATTAGAGAAATGCAAATCAGAACCACAGTGAGATTATCACCTCACACCTGTTAGGATGGCCACTAACAAAAACCAGAAAGTAACACGTGTTAAAGAGGATGTGGAGAAACTAGAACCCTTGTGCACTGTTGGTTTCTGTAAAATGGTGCTGCTGCTATGGGACACATTATGGTGGCTCCACAAAAAATTTTACAAAGAATTACCATATGATCTGGCCATCTCATTTCTGGATATATATCCAAAAGAACAGAAATCAGGATCTTGAAAAGATATTTGCAAACCCATGTTCGCTGCAGCATTATTTACAACAGCCAAGAGATGGAAGCAATCCATATGTCCCTTGACGAATGAATGGATAAAGAAAATGTGATAAGCAGGAATAAAAGGCACAGCATATGGAATACAGTCAATGATACCGTAAGCGCGGATGGTGACAGATGGTAGTTGCACTTGTAATGAGCACAGCATAATGTACAGAGAAGTTGAGTCACTATGCACACCTGAAACTAATATAACATTATGTGCCAGCTACACGCAAATAAAAAATTACAATTAAAGAAAAGGGGGAAATGTGGTATGTATATAGAATAGTATTCAGTCTTTAAAAAAGGAAATCCTGTCTTGTGCTACAACACTGATGTAGCTTGAAGACATTATACTCAGTAGGATAAGCCAGTTAACACAAAGACAAGCCACTTACAGGAGGTACCTAAAGTGGTCAAACTCACAGAAAGTAGAATGGGTTGTCACACGGTGGTCAGAAAGGGAAACGAAGAACTGTTGTTCAGTGGGTACAGAATTTTAGTTTTGTACAACACCGTGAACATAGTTAACACTACTATAAATTTAAAAATGATTACGATGCTAAGTTTTATGTTATGTGTTTTTTACCACAATTTAAAAAAACAACAGAAAATAAATATTAGAGAGGATATGGAAAAACTAGAACCTCTGCTCATTGCTGGTGGAAATAAAAAATGGGGCAGCCTGTTGAGAAAACAGTATTACCTCAAAAGATAAACAGAAATTCCATGTGATTCATCAATTCTAGCATATACCCAAAAGATGTGAAACCAAGAATTTGAACAGATATTTCTACACTCATGTCCATAGTGACATTACTCACAATATTTAAACAGTGGGAGCAACCCAAGTGTCCATCAAGAGATAGATGGATAAAGAAAATGTGGTATGTATGTATAATGGAATATTATTCAGCCTTAAAAAGAAAATTCTGACACATGCAGCAACATGGATGAAACTTGGAAGAGATTATACTAAGTGAAATAAGCCAGTCACAAAAGGACAGATATTCTATAATTCCACACATATGTGACACCTGGAACAGTCAAATTCAGAGAGACAGAAAGTAGAATGGTAGTCGCCAGTGACTGGGAGACAAGGAGAATGGAGAGTTCGTAGTGAATGTGTACAGAGCTGCGGGTTGGGAGAGGAGAAAGTTCCGGGGAGAGATGGTTGTGGTGGTTGCCCAACTATGTAAATATACTTAACATCACAGAACTATACATTTAAAAATGGTTAAAATGACAAATTTTGTTTTGTGTATCTTACTACACACATACACAAAACCTTTCTATTTTAAATATTACTATTAAACCAGCATTGGTTAAGTTTTCAAAATACTGTTTAGTTGTGCTTGCAAATGACAGGAAGAAAACTAAATCTGACTTAAGCAAAAGGGAAAAAACAGAATTCAATGGCTCACATAATAAGAAACTCAGAACAACTGAGAATTAAAGAGAGATGAATTATGGGTGCTCAGCAAATATCATCAAGACTCAGTGTGTCCTGCTTAAACATAATAAAAACTTTACTATTTAATAATTAAAGCAAATAATATGATGTATTTATAATGCAAATACTATCTAGTATTATCTTTTAAAAAAAATGAATGTCCACTTACAATAATAGCCAAATTGATTAAAAGAAGACAACCCAAAGACACAATTTATGGTCAAACAACATGTATCACCCCAAAACTAGAGCACACACCAGGAATCCAAAATCGAATCTCAATTTCACCGTTCATAGGCTGTGAAACTGTGGACAAGGAACTTTCTGAGCTTCAGTTTAGCTTGCTCATTTATTAAAAATATACGATGGAATATTATGCAGCCATCAAAAGGAATGAAATCTTGCCATTTGCAACAACGTGGGTGGAACTGGAGGGTATTATGCTGAGCGAAATAAGTCAATCAGAGAAAGACATGTATCATATGATCTCACTGATATAAGGAATTCTTAATCTCAGGAAACAAACTGAGGGCTGCTGGAATGGTGGGGGTGGGAGGGATGGGTGGCTGGGTGATAGACAGTGGGGAGGGTATGTGCTATGGTGAGCACTGTGAATTGTGTAAGACTGTTGAATCACAGACCTGTACCTCTGAAACAAATAATACATTATATGTTAAAAAAAAGAAGATAGTAGGAAGGGTAAAATGAAGGGGGGGAATTGGGGGGGGGGACGAACCATGAGAGATTATGGACTCTGAGAAACAAACTGAGGGTTCTGGGGGGGTGGGGGGATGGGTTAGCCTGGTGATGGGTATTAAGGAGGGCACGTATTGAATGGAGCACTGGGTGTTATACGCAAACAATGAATCATGGAACACTACATCAAAAACTAATGATGTAATGTATGGTGATTAACATAATAAAAAAAAATAGGGATCACTTCTCTGGATTAGTATGAGTTCCAAATGAGATCATTAAAACTTCTAGCGGCAACAGGATAATCTAGTTTTAGTTCTTCTTCCTGGTAGAAGAATAATATATGCATGTGCTATTATGGAGCAGAGAGGAAAACAGGGTAGAAAAAGAAAAATAGTAGTTTCCCTTATTAATTAGATACACACACATACACAATCACACACACAAAAAAGTGAGCAAAATATATTTGTGGCCATTATCATGATGGATGAGCCTAGAACTGCCTTAACAAGATTACTGTCTTACAACACACAATTAGAGAGGAGACTCACCATGCAAACCCTTCATTCAAAGCAGATTTTGATAAGCAGAAGAGAAAACCCAGAGCTAAAAATGAGAAGGCTTTGCCATTAGGGAGGAGAAAAGATTTACCCACAGGAACAGAGGAGTATGAAAGTGCTACCTATTCTATCTTCCCCAAACTTAGAGCAACCACCTATTTCACAATTTTTCCTGGTCTGGCCCGTTAACCTTCAACTGAGCAACTGAATGGATCTTAGTGAGAGTTTAGTAGTTAATAAACACAGCATTACCATTCAACACACTTATCTTCCAACACCAAACTGTTTTTCTCAGAGACATAAGTGACATAAGAAATTCAATGTATCTTATTCCTTTTAGTTCCACCCCTTACCCCATCTTCAGGAGCCTGTCATGCCTCTAATTCCAAGGACTTCCAGAATTCCGGGGGATGGGGGGTTACATGCTTCTTCCTGGCCTCCCCCTCCACAGGCATTTATGTTTCCACTCTCTACACTTGACTAAATCAATCACCCCCCATCTGTTTGCTTTCCATATTCCAAAATTCTGTAATTTCTTTCATCTGCTGTATCTCTTTGTATTCTTGGATTTATATCTTTTTAGTTCTTTATTGTCATTTTAGTGAATTTTAAGGCAGAAGCAGAAATAAAGGCATGCATTCAACCCACTATATTTAGCCAGTAATCCAGAGCTTGCATTTTGGTCAAACTAAGTACTAAGTACTCCCCTCTAACCCTAAACTTTTGCACCCTCCCAATTTCCAAACATCCCAAACAAATCCTACCTCTAGTGCTAACTACACATAATAACTTATCTACTTTCCTAAACTGTAAATAATTTATCTATCTTGTGAGTTTTCACAGCATATTACTTGTATTTCTTCTGGCATTTACTTAGACCATATGTGCTAAATTTTAATGACTAATGCTCAAAAATCTCCCCCACTGCCCAAAGTTATTCACTTAACTAAAACACTTTAAATTCCATCAATCAGGGATTTATTTAGTAAACTAAGTGAACTTTTAAAATATAAGATACTCCTCAAAATAAGCCCACTTTACATGTTAGTTTAATAAGAGCTTTCCTGCTATACCAAACTATGACCCATGAACCGAGTAAATGTGGTATCTGATAAATAAGGAAAGGAAATCTTGCACAATTTCAAGGACTAGACATCTGGCCTCTAAAAACAGAGTAAGCAGGATATAGATCAAAGTGCTATGAATAAACTGCAGGTGTTTCCCCCAAAACCCCAAACTTCTAATACTTTTATACATGCACTCAAGGTAAACATCAGGCCAAAAGCACATCGACAGTGCTCTCCCCTTACTTTAATGTATATGCTGTAGGCTGCATGTTACTTTCTAGAAATATGGTCTCACCTGTTGTTTAAACCAAATTCACCCCTCCCAAATAGCAATAAGGAAAGAGAAAGTTATAACATGTAATACATCACCAAGAGAGAGATGATTTAGAGAGAGATGATTTAGAACTAAGGAACATGTGGGTAGATGGTAGGCCCAATGATATGCTCTAACACAGGCACTTCAGGGAATAAAGTGTAGTGAGATTCTGAAAGCCAGAGAAAGGAACACCAGAAATAGAGGACAGGACCCAAACACAGGGTTTGGAGACTATTGTAATAAAATTGTTGACCTCGCACTATACCTCGTCAGTTCCTTAATTCGTACTGCCTAATCTCTTTCCAATTTTGAGAGGATTCTAATATCTTTAAAAGATGCAGTATCAAGGGTTTTCCTTTGCTGCAGGTCCATGAAAAGGGGATAAATTATAGTTTTCATATTGTATTACCTTTAAATTAAAAACAAAACGAAAACAAAAAATCTCAGAAAAGACAACCAACACAGTAAGAGAAAATATTTGCCCAAATAATTCAAATGTCCATCAGATGATGAATAAATGAAATTTGGTATTCATACATGAAATATTATTGGGCAATAAAAAAGAATGAAATACTGATACATCCTCCCGTATTGATGAACCTGGAAAGAGCCAGTCACAAAAGATCACATACTGTGTTATTCTATTTACATGAAAACAGGAGAACAGTGGTTGAATAGGGCAGCATGGTTGGGGTGGGGCAGTGGGGAATAGCTGCTAATGGGTACAGAGTTCTTTGGCAGATAATAAACACGTACTAAAATTAAATTGTGGCTACAACTGCACAACTCTCTGAATACACTGAAAAAACATTGAATTGTGCCCTTTAAATGGGCAAATTACATGGTATGTTAATTACAGCTTTATTCAAAACCTACTAAAAATTTACCTGTGGCCAAAATGGTATCTCTAATAAAATAAAGTGCTATCATGAAGGTGAGACCTGAAATGTATCTTGCTAGTAAAAACTGAAAATATGATTGACTTTGCTGATAGTTCAAAAATAATTTTTTTGTTAAAAATCATAGTCTTATTTTGTGGTGGATTCAAGATGGTTTAGTATTTCCTCCCATGTCACTTAAAGAACTTATACCAATTGGCATAATTATGTTCCTACCCATCCCATACACCATCTGACATCATATATCTCATCTATTCTTTACTATCTTCTAGCATGAAATATATATGAGATCTCTCAGGGAAGCAGGAAGCAGGTGGAATACTGGACTTATAATGTCTATAAGGGTCTACAGATTACATATAAATTAAATATTTCAGATTTGATAACCTTAACAAAAATGTATTAGGGGATTGCTTCAAACAGTCCTAACCGACTAATTGTTCTAAGACATAGCCTGATAGAGCACCAACTCCATACTGTAAATGTAGAAAAATAGGCAACTCATTTATCTCTCTGGTCTTGGTTCTTACTCTTCAAAATGAGGATGACAGATCTGATCTTCATTGCCCCTTCCAGTTCTGTAAGTCGGTAAATTCCATACCACGCATTGTCTAGCCAACTCTACCACAACCTTCCTAGTCTCAGTAAACTGGCTGGTTGTAGGCTAGCACAGTAAATCATAAAATTTGTATTTAAAACAGAGTCTAAATTATTCAGGTTTATTTTTAAAAGAGTTTAAATTTTTCAAGTCCATCTCATCACCACTTTCAGCAATAATAATTAAAGTAAAAAGTCAGCATGTAAAGCAGCACGGGACAAATAGTTCAGGATTTTCAAGCTACAAGCTCAAAGATTAAATCTGTTAGATACCTATCTGTATTTTCACCACTCATTCCAACTCGACTTTTCAAAATTATACCTATTCTTACACCCCCACCCTATTTCATGAAACCTGTTCAGATTCTTCAAACCAGATAGTCTCTCTTGAACCTTCATAGCACATTATTTATAACTTTTTTAGAATACACAGCATATTAAAGTTATTTTTGTACTTTTCTTAGATTCACTCACCCCAAATATTCAAATACCATACTGTAAACTCTCTGAGAGCAAGGACTATGCCTCCCCTGTAATAACGGAGTTAGCAACTTCTACATAAAACTGAATAGAATGGAATACAATGACTCTTCTGGACAACTGAAAGTAAATTTAAAAAGATAAAAATCAGCAAGCATACTTCTTTTTGGCTTGTGACATTCATTCCCTAAAAATTCCTTGCAAGTTGTACACTAATAAGTAGAAATACAGCTAATAAATATTTATGGATGAAAAATAAACAGCTGGCAGTCTGTAATTGTTATCTCTGTGTTCAAAACCACACGTATTTCCAAAACTTTACCTGAGACAATAGCATGATTCCTCGAGATACAGTTTTGCATGCTAATCATAAAATACCTAGGATTATTAAACTTTTTTTTTTTTTTTTTAAGATTTTATTTATTTATTTGACAGAGACACAGAGAGAGAGGGAACACAAGCAGGGGGAGTGGGAGAGGGAGAAGCAGGCATCCCGCGGAGCAGGGAGCCCAATGTGAGGCTCGATCCCAGGACCCTGGGATCATGACCTGAGCCGAAGGCAGACGCTTAACGACTGAGCCACCCAGGCGCCCCGGATTATTAAACTTTTCACACTTACGGTGAGATTAGATAAATTGCAAGCAACTCTCCAGTGTACAGCAACTGCTGTTTGCAAATGGGTTTAATGTTAATTCCACGTTGGATTCAGCTGTTCAACGATGAGCTGAAAAACTGCCTTAATAAATCGGTGATTGGTCAGCAAGTAATTATACCTTCACTTATTCCATTATTTTAAAATTGTTCTAGTTCACTCTTTAGTGCCAATAGAAGCTTCTTGGTATCACAATATAAGTAGATTACATTATATCTATAATATAGATCAACATACTTATGAAGACTAAAGAGAATGATATATAGTTGAAAAGTATTTAAATATTTGAATAACAGTCATAATGCCACATCAATCACTGACTCATCCATTCAACAAATATTTACTGAGTAATGATGTGGTAGGCACCATGCTACCATCAGTAAACAAAAGAGACACACCTGAGGCGCCTGGGTGGCTCAGTTGGTTGGGCGACTGCCTTCGGCTCAGGTCGTAATCCTGGAGTCCCGGGATCGAGTCCCGCATCGGGCTCCCTGCTCAGCGGGGAGTCTGCTTCTCCCTCTGACCCTCCCCCCTCTCATGCTCTCTCTCTCTATCTCTCTCTCAAATAAATAAATAAAATTAAAAAAAAAAAGACACATCTGTGGAAACAAGTCCTAAAACTGTCAAGAATACATAAAAGCAGAGCCACTGTGTACAGCTACACTGACTGCCTACTTTGGAACAACTGCCATTCAGATAAACTACACTGAGAATGGTGCCCCTTGAAGCTGTGGCACCACCACTCACCAACCCTTCTAGGAACCTTCCCTCTCATCCATGTAACTGTAGAGGGAGAAATCATGTTCCTATGATGTGGCTAAATTTGACTGACTCAAGAATTATCTAAATCAAAGTATACCAGTCATCGTCTTCTATTTTCTTGAATTTCTCAAAAAATACCTCAGCATCCTTAATCTCAAAACAGCACAGGGCGCCTGGGTGGCTCAGTTGGTTAAGCGACTGCCTTCGGCTCAGGTCATGATCCTGGAGTCCCGGGATCGAGTCCCGCATCAGGCTCCCTGCTCAGCGGGGAGTCTGCTTCTCCCTCTGACCCTCCCCCCTCTCATGTGCTCTCTCTCTCTCTCATTCTCTCTGTCTCAAATAAATAAATAAAATCTTTAAAAAAAAAAAAAAAAAGAAAACAGCACATTTAAAAATATTAAGTGCCAGGACTTTTAAGAAATACTTTGTTTGCTAAGCTAGTTTAAGTGATTTCTAGTGCTGACATATAAAATCAATTTCAACTAATCTCAATCCTGAACGAATAAACCTCAGCTTTAGAGAGGCTAAATAACTTGCATAAAATTACACTGCAGACCTGGGACTATATATGCCTAATGAGGTCATCGAGAACTGGTAGTCTGTCATCTTGGGCACATATATACTATGCTAGCCAGCCTCCCCTAAGGAGCTCTGCCAACTGATAACCACAGTCTTCTGCAGTGTAATTTATTATTACATCAAGATTTGTCTGTGTGAACCACAGAATATGGCAGGCACCATAATATGTCACATCTGAGATTTGATTCTGAAAGACATTGTGGCTTCTATCTTGCATATCACATGCTCTCATATTCGCTCACTCTCATTCTCTCTCTTTCCCCCACTTACTCTGGGAGAAGTCAGCTGCCATGTTGTAAGCAGCCCTGTGAAGAGGCTCCCACTGTGGGAACTGAGGCCAATCATGTGAGTGTGCTCTGAAGTATGAAGTATCCACCAGCCCCAGTCAAGCCTCCAGATGACTACAGCTTCTGAACAGCTTCTCTGTAATCTCACGAGAGACCCTGAGCCAGGGTCTTAGCCAGCTAAGCTGTTTCAAGCTCTGGATTTCTTTACAACAGTTTGCTATTGCTACCATAAAAATTATAAAATTAGTGGCTTCAAACAATAAAATTTACTATCTCACAATTCTATAGGTCCAAAAGGTTCAGCTGGTATTCTCTACTCTGGGTTGTCACAAGCTTGAAATTAAGGTGTTGGCTACCTGCATTATTTTGGAGGCTCTGAGGAAGAATCTGCTCCCACAGTCATTCAGGTCTTGGGCAAAACTCAGTTCCATGCAGCTGTAGGTCCCTGCTTCCTTGCTGCCTGTCAGCTTCTAGAGGCTGCCCACATTCCTTGGCTCCTGGCCCCTACTTCCATCTCACACTTTGAATCTCTGTAAACCCCTTCTGCCTCATCTCTGACTCATCTCTTCTGACCTCAGCTGGGAGAGGTTCTCCACTTTTAAGGTCTCATGTACTAGATTGAGCCTATAAAGACAATCCAGGATAATCTCCCTATCTCATGGTCTATAATCTTAATCATATTTGCAAAGTTTCTTTTGTTAGATAATGTAACATATTCACAAGTTTTGGGAAACAGAACATGAACAACTTTAGGGGCTATTATTCTGCCTACTATACCCACAGAAACAATGTGATTTATAAATATTTGTGGTTTTAAACTTTTAACTTCCAGGTGTCTTTTATTACATGACAACCAACCCAGATACTAAGAGAAAAGGTACTCTGAAATTATTAACCAGTATACATAGTTATATATAAGGTGTTCAATATATCACATATTTATATACACACATGCACACCTGTCAGGCATCATGCTAAACATTTTTCCATATATTATCTCATTAAATTCTGTCAATTACCATTTATCATTATCTATAAAATGAAACTCCTAGTAACTGGTAGAGTTTAGATTAAATCCCAGTTATTTCAAATCCAGGCTACACTTACAAAACCTATTTTTCTTTCTCTTTTATAATCTAAAGTTTCAAGTTATAAAATTTCAAATATCAGATTTTTATTCTAATCATAGTCTTTAAAAATAATTTTCCACAATTAGCTTTATTCTTTACTGACTGCTGTCCTCCACAAAACATGAAATGCTTTAATAACTGTGCTTGACACCTGAAATTACTTCTTCACTGAAAGAGTAACATGGAAAATGTGCTTACACCAATGTTCACATCATCTCAGTGCCTGTGCTTGCTGAGGTCACCAACTACTTTGTGGGGGGGGGCTATATCCTAAGACCACTTTTCAATATCATCTTACCTGAAGTCTCAGCAACATCTAACAATGTTGACTACTCCAGCCCTAAAGCACTCTTTTTTCTTTGCTTCCATCACAGCACACCCTCTAGTGTGCCCTCTAGTCATTGCCTCTCTTGGTCATCTCTGTGGTCTTCTCTTCCCATGTCCATCCCTTACATATCAGTTTCTCAGGGGATAGTCCTATTTCCACTCACTTTGGGGGACCCAACTCCACAGCTCTTCATATTCAATTGCCATGTATACACTGCAACTTTCAGATCTGCATCTTCTTCTCCTGGATTTTAAACACACATAAGCAGTTCCCTATTACATACCTACACTTGTGTCCAATAAGCACCTCAAATTCAACATGTCCCCCCACACACTTAAACAATCATCCCTCACAAAACCATTCCTCCTAAGAGCTGTAACTCAGGGAACAGCCCTACTATCCGCTTAACTTGTCTAGACAGCCCTGTTCCTCTCACCAAATCTCACTGTTTCTATATCCCCTTAAAATGGATCCTATTACTTTGTTCCAACCCTCAATACCCCAATAATTCTTACCACCATCAACTCTTGCTTAACAAAATAGGTTTCCCTGTATCTAAAGTTGTGCTCCCAACTTTCCAACCCATTTGACATTGCTGTCAGCATGATCTTTCTAAAATGCAAGTTTGATCATGTTACTTACAGGCCTTTATTGGAGTCATCATTGCCCTCTTGTAAAAGTTCAAATCCTCTAACATGGCTTGCATGATCATTTACTATCTGGCTCCATGACCTAACATTTCCCTGTCCTCTTCCCTTGTCTTCCCTACCTCAAACTTCTAGGAAAGGCTGTCTCTTTGCTCTGGTATTTTTTCACTGATCTGAACAAGCACCCATCCCCTTGATCTGGCTAATGCCTAAATATCGTTCATATCTCAGCATATTTACTTCCTCCAGAAAGCATTCCCTGATCATCTCCCTCCAGAGTAGTGCCCCTCTTATGATTTCTTAGTACCTCATACTTGACCCTTAGTACCATACTAACTCTGTACCATCATGGTGTATTTATTTGTCTGACTCCCTTACTAAACTACAAGCTCTGTATTTACATTGTTTCCCTAAGCACCTTACGTACCATCTGACACCTAGGATGTACTAAATAAACATTTGTTAAATAACCAAGTGATCAGACTTTCTCTAAGGTGATTTTGATTTTATTTAAAATAATCCCCTGAACAACAGTCATGTCTCCACAACATAAAAGAATTAGAGCTGTACGTACAAGAGTCAAATCTCCCATATTAATGTAGTACATTCAAAAGATATAAATGATTGGAATTTCAAGAATTCCCCAGTTTTTAAATATGACTCTTACAAGAGTTATTCCACATGGTACCATTAATGAAAATCTGAAAAATATAGAGAACCAATTAGGAGAAGTCTGGGAAAATGGACAGGCCCAGGCTCACACATTAGCTAAAAGACTCCCTGAACATCAGCAACACCAACATGTGTTATACACTGTTGTCTCTGCAAATGAACAAATCACTGAAAATCAAGTTATCTTCCAAGACAAGTGAAAAACAGTCAAAACCTAAAATGTTAACTCATCTAATGTTTTCACAGAGCAATTTCCCCAGGTAACATAAGTCACTGTGAAAACACTTTTACTGGTCTCCTTTCTAAAGCTAGTGAAAACAAATGTATTTTTAACTTAACTGAAATATCTTCATTACATCACATGCTCAAAAAAAAAGACCATAATAGCATGGCACAGTTTTGATTCTACTAGTGTAAGAGTTCATCTATGATTCAAAGGATTTAAATATTTGATACAGCTATTATGATACCAATAAAGTTCTTTTATTCTAGACTCAAATACCCTCAAATCTAAGCATAATGTCATTTAGGAATATTAAACTATTGTATTATGAAACCTTCCAGGTCATTCAGAGCATCTTTCTTCAATTTTGAATAATTTTGAGTTATATTTACATATCTAAAACATCCAATTCAAAACTAATTTTAGAAATTTACTCAAATAGATAAAACACTCATTAATGATGCCATTATATGTCCAACAAAAAGAGGGAGGGAGGGGAAATTCAAGAGTAAAAGACAATTACAAAACTAATCAAACAAGACAAAAGCAAGCAATGTAATTTAAGACACAAAGCCTTGCCAAATTGTAGTATATATGATTGCAAAAGAATAATCAAAGGAGGGGCGCCTGGGTGGCTCAGTTGGTTAAGTGTCCACCTTCGGCTCAGGCCATGATCCCAGGGTCCTGGGATCGAGTCCCGCATTGGGCTCCTTGCTCAGTGGCGAGCCTGCTTCTCCCTCTGCCTGCCGCTCTCCCTGCTTCTGTGCTCTCTGTCAAATAAATAAAATCTTTAAAAAAAGAATAATCAAAGGATAACTGCACCTAACAAAATAAATACTTAACACAGAGCATAAATAACTGCTCCATGATGTAGCCACTTAAGAGAACCTAACATAAATACAGTCCTTGAAAGCTCAAAATGATTTCAAATTTGAATTGAACTCAAAAAAATACATAAAATCTGAAAAGTAAAATCTACAGATGGAAGTCTAGTACTGTGTGTTTTACCTCTGGGAATTGCAGGCTGCACCATGATTCTATTCCTACATTACAAATCTGTTGTGTGGGGAGCGGGGGAGGAATAACTACGTTACAAAAAAAAAAAAAAAAAAGAATAGAACAAATTGTTGTAAGAACATGTAGTTTTTTAATGTGCCTTTATTCTTTCCAAGTAACCTTATTCCTTAAAGTCTATTTTTTATATAAATGGATTCATCTATATTTAAAACACCTAATGCCCTTCATGTTTCTTAGTATGAGAATGATCCAGAAGTCACTGCTACTTGACTTATATTACTGTTTGTTTTCAAAATCCGTAATATCACAACAAAAATGAGAAAGGGATTCTTTTGTATTTTTTCTTTCCCCATCATTAACCAAACACTAATGCAAACCACCATCAAAGAGAAGAAAGAAGAGAGACTGGTAGGGACAGCAGCTGTGTTGAAGCTCAGAAAGGACAAGCGCTGGCAGATTGGTGAGGTGAGGCCTGTGACACAACGTGCCTAGATTTAGTCTGATTCTTGAATTTGAAAAAAAAAAACAAAAACAAAAAACCAACAACTCTGTACTTGATGTTTTGCCTTTTAGAGAACTATATCCCTCCCAACACAGAACATTTTTGCCTGAAATGTTCTAATTCCTGAGTCTTATTATGTTGTCACTGGAGGAAAATGAAGGAAAATATGGCGAAGATCAACTAACTCATAAGTAGGTATCATAAAAATACCTTGTACCTATATATTTTTATTACAGCTTAAAAGGAATTTTCTTCCATTTCCAATTTGAACTCAACTGAAAGTGCTTAAGATAGACTGCTGTGGTGGTGTGGATTTTTTTCTTCCCTTAAAAATCAACATTTTGAGGGGTCATAAATGCAAAATTTAAAATGGCAGAACAGCAAATAAGCACATGTTGATACAGTACAATTGGAAGAATAAAGGAAGATAACCCATATGACAGCAAAATGGGACAAGTTGTAAATGAACTTGGAAGAGGACAAAGCAGGAATCCAGAGTATGCTTAGGCTTCAAGGAAAGGATATGTAATTATCTTCTCTTGACCCAATGAAAGGTAGACAAATAACCGAAGATCTAGATAGGCTTTTATATGGGATACATAGGAAGCAAGAAGTTGACAAAGCTCAAACCTCTATTTTATCAGTAAAGTCAGAAGTAAGATCTTCTGGTATAAATTAGAAGATAAGGTTGCTTGAACAAAGTTGCAGTGGTTTATGTCACAGGTGATCAAACTAAGGCCTACAGACCAACCATTAAAGCTAAGACTGGTTTTTACATTTTTGAAGAGTCAGAAAAGAAAACAAAGAATAATATGCAATACAGACTATGTGGCCCACAAAGCCTAAAATACTTTCTCTCTGGCCCCTTAGAGAAAAAGTTTCCCAATCCCTAGTCAACATAACACCTGTGACAGAAGGGGAAATGACAAAAGACGTAAATTTGCAAAGGCATTAATCTGCATAGCTATGTGATCTTTTCTCTAGCACTGTTACCTTTTTTGGTGGGGGGGGGGGGTGTGGGGGAGGGAGTAACAGAGGCACTTATGAAAGAAAATTGTCCAGGGTAGATATTTTAAATGCAAAGACTCTAAATTACAGGACACAAAATATCACCAGCCTATTATTAGACTGTAACATAAGAACATGAAAAGTAAAACAGAGAGTTTAATCACAATCACTTTAAGACAGCAGTAAAAAGAATGCCCCAAGATGGTTCATAATTAATTACTAAAAGAAATTATAGGATAATTAGTTTTTAAAACAAATTTGGAACTTCTGCTTCCAACCTAATAGAGTAATTAGTACAGGACTTACCCTAGCAACTGGAAAGCTGGACAAACTTTATGCTACTGTTTTCAGATCCTGGACAACAGAATAGCAAGGCTGTGACCCCCAGGAAACAAATGAAGTGAGCTCTAGAATTATCGAGGCTTTCTGCCTAAATACACGTTCCCCTACAACGTAAGGGAAAACCCCAGCCAAGCATAACTAATGGTCTATAGATGAGGTCAAGGAACAAATCTGAGTTAAGGAAGGCTGAGGTAACTGGAAGAGGAAGCAGGTCAAAATAATAGAAAAAGGCAAGCTAAGCAGAGGAAGACAACAAAATCCATTTACAGTGTTCAAATACAATGGCCAGTATCCAATCAAAAATTATTAGAGGGGCGCCTGGCTGGCTTAGTGGGTGGAGCGTGCAACTCTGGATCTCGGGGGGTTTAAGTTCAAGCCCTGTGTTGGATGTAGAGATTACTTTTTTAAAAATCTAAAAAAAAAAAAAAAAAAAAAATAGAACCATCAAGCTGCAAAAAGATGACAGAATTAAGAGACAAAGACCGTAAAATATCTATTTTAACTATGAATACAAAGTTAAAGAAAACATGAACACAATGAAAAAAGAAATGGAAACTATAAAAATTGATCACATAAAATCTCTAGAGCTGAAAAACATAGTATTTGAACTGAAAAATTCACTGGAAGGGCTCAAAGTAGATCAGCCACTACAAAAAAGATCGAAGAACCTGAAATGAGAGCAAACCAAAACCACCCAAACTGAAACTACAAAAAAAATAAATGAACACAGCATCAGTGGTACATGTGACAATACCAGGATTCTAAAATATATGTTATCAGAGTCCCAAAGGAGAGGAAAGATGTGAGAAAGAAAAAGTATTTGAAAAACAAATTTTTTTTCAAATTTGATAAGAAAGCCAAAAACCAAGAACATGTAACAGCAGCCGTAGCAGCCGCCCAGACCCAAGAATCTATGTGAGCCCCAAGCAAAGGAGGAAGGGAAACACAAAGAAAACACACCAAAGCACATCACAGTGAAATTATGGATAGAATGAAATAAAAAGAAAATCTGGAAAGGGGACAGAGGAAAACGATACATTACCTAACAAAGAACAAAGATAAGAATGACCAGATTTCTCATCACAAACTACACATGCCACAAAACAACAAAATAACTTCTAAATGATCAAAGAAAAAAACAGTTCTCTACATCAAGTGAAAATAAGTCAAACCATGAGAGACTATGGACGCTGAGAAACAAACTGAGGGTTCTAGAGGGGAGGGGGGTGGGGGGATGGGTTAGCCTGGTGATGGGTATTAAAGAGAGCACCTACTGAATGGAGGACTGGGTGTTATATGCAAACAATGAATCATGGAACACTACATCAAAAACTAATGATGTAATGTATGGTGATTAACATAACATAATAAAAAAATTTTTTAAAAAATGGAAAATAAGTCAAAAACAACAAAAGGAACACATTTTTACCAACAGCAGAAAGAATTTGTTGCCAGAAAGCCTGTACTACAAAAAAAAGTCAGAGCTCTTCAAATCGAAGGAAAATACCAGAATCTCTGATGTATTTAAAAAAAGAAAAAAATGAAGTGTCAGAAAGTGTAAATACAGTTGATCCTTGAACACAGGTTTGAACTGTGTAGATCCACTTATACAGATTGTTTTTGTATATACAGTACTGTAAATGTACTTTCTCGAGCTTACTTGAAGAATACAGTATACAACACATTAAACATACAAAATATGTGTTAACTGATTGTGCATGTTATCATTAAGGCTTCCAGTCAACGATAGGCTATTAGTAGTTACGTTTTGGGGGAGTTAAAAGTTATACACAGATTTTCAATCGTATGGGAGTCAGCATCCCAACCCCCGTGTTGTTCGCAGGTCAACTATATATGCATAAATATAAAATTTTTTTCTTAAAAATTTACTTAAAAGTTGATTGTTTAAAACAAAAAGTAACAGTTATGAAGTTTATCAAGCAAAAGTAAACATTTCTAAAAAACAGCACAAAAGATGGAAGAGGGACAAAGGAAGCGATATGATAATAAGGATCTAACATTATATATGATGTGATCTATAATTTGTAAATAGACTGTGATAAGTTAAACATGTATATCATAAAACCTAAAATAACCACTAAAATAAGAAAACTAAAAAATACAGGTAATAAGTCAGTAGACTACTTATAACTCCATTTTATTTATTCTATTTTTTCATTATTAAAAATTAGTTACTAAAAATCCAAACAAAATGGAATAGTAAAAATTACTCCATCCAAAAGAAGTTAGAAAAGGAAGGAAAAAATGAGCAAATAACACACGGAGCAAACAAAACAAATGTCAAGTTGGGGGCACCTGGGTGGCTCAGTCATTAAGCGTCTGCCTTCGGCTCAGGTCATGATCCCAGGGTCCTGGGATCGAGCCCCGCATCGGGCTCCCTGCCCCTCGGGAAGCCTGTTCTCCCACTCTCCCTGCTTGTGTTCCCTTTCTCACTGTCTCTCTCTGTCAAATAAATAAATAAAATCTTAAAAAAAAAAAAAAAAAGTCAAATGGAGGGCTTAAATCTAAGGATATGGAAAATTATATTGAACGTAAATGCTCTGTACTCCAATTAAAAGATAGAAATCAGAATAGAAAAAAAAAAGCCAAAACAAATTATTACCATCTGCAAAAAACATACCCTTAAAACAAAGATACAGAAGAGTTAAAAATAAAAGACTGAGAAAATATGTATGATGTAAACCACAAAACAAACTTGTAGTAGCTACACTGATAACAGACAAAGCAGACATCAGAACAAGAATATTAGGGTTAAAGACATACATTTCATGATAATCTTAAATATAAATATGTCCAGTAAAAATAGATGATGTAAAAACTGGAAAAAGTCAAAGGAGAAATAGACCAATCCAGAATTATAGCTGGAAACTTTACAACTCCTCTTTCAATAAAAAGTTACTTTCAGTAAAAAGCTAGTAGAACAAACATAAAATCAGGAAGGCTAGAGAAGATGGGACCAATGTTATCAATCAACTTGACCTATTTAACATGTAAGAAACACTATGCCCAACAATGGGAGAAAACACATTATTTTCAAATACGGAACATTCACCAAAACAGACTGTATTTTGGGCCACTAAACAAACCTAAATATGTTTTTTAAAACTGTAATTTTACCAATTATGTTCTCATAATGGAATTAAATGTGAAATAATAAAAAAATTAGAAAAATTACCAAATATTTGGAAATTGAATTTTTTTTTTTTAAAAAATAACCCAGGTGTCAGCAAAGAAATACAAGGGAAATTAAAAAGCACACTAAAATGAGTGATATACATAATTGAATTTGTGAGACGTAGGTAAAACTGTACCAAGCACACATTAGATAAAAAGAGATTAAAGTCAATTAAAGATACTTTCACCAAAGTAGTAGATGGAAGGAAATACTAAAGGTAAGAGCAGAGGGCGCCTGGGTGGCTCAGTTGGTTAAGCGACTGCCTTCAGCTCAGGTCATGATCCTGGAGTCCCAAGATCGAGTCCCGCATCGGGCTCCCTGCTTGGCAGGGAGTCTGCTTCTCCCTCTGACCCTCCTCCTTCTCATGCTCTCTGTCTCTCATTCTCTCTCTCTCTCTCAAATAAATAAATAAAATCTTAAAAAAAAAAAATAAAAATAAAACAAAATAAAGGTAAGAGCAGAAATCAATAAAATAAAAATAATAAGAAAAACATTGTTCACTAAGAACAGTGAAACCAAATGTTGGTTATTTGAAAAGATCAGTAAAATTAATCCTTTAGGCAAACTGAAAAAAAAGAAGATACAAATAGCCAATATCAATAATGAAAGGGAGATACAGTACCAATCCTACGGATACTAAAATATAATGAGAAACTTAAAAACAAATGGATGCTAATAAATTTGGCAAATTAAATGATATAAACAAGTTATTCAACTTTACTTACCATCAAAACAGACACAAGAAAATAGAAACTCTGAATCCATCATCTATTAAATTATTTGAATTTATAACTACAAGATTTAAATAACATAAAACCTTCTGGGCTCGAGTATTTTCTCTTTTGAATTTGCCAGACATTTAATGAAGGACTGGTTTCGATCTTACACACATTTTTTTAAACTAAAAAAAGAAAAAACATTTTTCAATTCACTTTACAAATCCAACACTGTCCTCATTCTAAAACCAGATAAAAACATTATAATAAAAGAAAATGGCAGATCAATATCTCTCATGAATATACAGACAAAAGACTTTACCAAAATATTTGCAAATAAAATCATGCAATATCATACTGGATATTCTACCATGACCAAGTGGGTCATGCCATTAACTTACTATCACGGTAAATAGCTGCCAGGACAGCTGAGGTTATAGGGCAACCAACCAACTCAAACTCTAAGGAAAAACAGGTGCCTTGAAGAACATATAGGACATGAGCACCCTTAGGAAAACAATACTGGATACCAGTAAAAGTAATTCAGCTAAGGCTGTTAATGAACTGCTAGAGACTGAATGTGTGCTAGCAAGAGATATAGAACCTATGGAGGGCACAAACAAAAAAGGGAAGACGTATGTATACAAAGGTTGTTCAAAAACCTCACCAGGTACACACACACACACACAAAAAGATTAGGCGCAGAGGAAAGGGCTAGGGAAAGCACCCCTCCTGGCATGGGAGTAGTGAGAGCAGCAGCCACTGAGAGCAAGGCATAAAGTCCAGCCTGGATCCTTTCCACCATCTCTAATACAAGGAGGAAAAAAGGCCTGAAACCACTGAAGGAAATGCAACAAATCCTATCACTCTCTGGATACTGTTGAAAACCCATTAAAGCTAGGGCAAGGAAACAGCAAAATAAAACAAAACAAAACCTAAAACTCTGGGGGAGAAAAAAAGAATTAGTCCTATAAGTGGAAGTAGGGAAGGGACGTTGAGAAGTCCCCTTTCCCAAAACCCAGGACACAGTGGTTGCCCAGTTTATTATGATGGATAAGTTGCTATATCCAAAACAGTAATGGATCCGGGTAGAAATGGCAGCAATCTGGGAAGTACAGGCTTGAGTAAGCCAAACTGACTGACAGCCACAATTTGTTTCCATAGTCTGCAGCCCCAAAGAGAGATGTTTTTGATCTGTTGATCTTCCAAGTGGCACACCTGAAGGCTGGGCTACTGGCAACAACGCAAGAAGCCCAAGAGTCCTTAAATACACCTACAATGTTCATCAAGGGGTGTATTGGTCAGAGCTATGAGACCAGAGTCGAGTGATGACATCCACTCTGTTTTCTGTAGCTGGTACTGGTTGAAAAGCTGCAGCAGCAAAATGGATACCATCAGCTTACATCTGGGTTGAACTATAAGTGAACCAGGCCAAGGTATCTAGAGGAACTTCTGTGAATCAAGGGCCCCACTAAGCGAGGGTCTTTGCTTTAAGAAGTGAGAGATGCTATTTCAGGAGTAAGAGATAAGGTTTCTCCCAAAAGGGGTCACTTCCACCCCTTCATGCAACACCAAGATGACACTAAGGCCAGGCTGGCTGCATCACTGAACAAACCATTTTCATTTGATCAGTGCAATTTCTTGGGTCCATTTCTTGTTAATTGTTAAGTCTGAATTAACCTACCCTTAAAATGGCAATATCATGCCAGAGAGTTGCAAGGAGTCTATGGGTCAGGTGTGTAGTTTTAACAAGACCTGAGCAGTAGGCCTTTTCAAAAGAGGTGCACTTGGCAGCTGGGTCAGGCAGGTGGCACTGCTGTACTAAGAAATGGCCTGAGTACCTTAGCAGCCCTGTGTCTTTAACTAAAGCTGTGATTTTTCTTTTCTGTCCTCTAGGGATAATCCACTGTTTGTGCTGGATCACTCAGGGAGGGGACATGCAGCATCCCACGAATGGAAGAATCTCCTGTGAACTCATAAGCATTCACAGTGTAAGCATGTAGAAGTAAAAATGGCAATACCAAATATACACTTGGCAGAGGAAGCCAGAACAACAGTATATTGAACAGGCCCTGAGACTCCACCCACACTCTAGCTTTTCTTGAATTTGACTGTTTCCCCCCTGCATGAACATAGACCAAGGAATTTAACACATACACAAAAGGGACTACAGCCATAGCTGCCAGGAGAAGACATGATTTTCTGACCAGGAGCATGGGGCATACATGGTAGTCGGGTAGTGGGGGAGGCTAGCTAGTCTGCAGAGGAAGACTGAAGTGGTGGGAGGCTTTTCTTCTGCTTGGCTCCTCACCCCAGGGTCCGTGCCACTTCCTCCCGCATGCCTCCCAGCTCCTGCAAGAGCCTGGGCGTCCTTAATTTGCCCTGCGCACACTGATATAGCTCCACCATGCAGCCCTCAGAGCCTTCAGCCTCCCTTGCCATCTCGTGTGCTTTCTCCCCATAGGACCAGGTAGGATGGTGCTTGGGCACCCTATCCTACAGAACTGTAAAAGTTTGAATTCTCCCCATCCCTGAAGTTCCGTACCATACCAGGCTTTACCTTAAGCAGCTGAGATTAAAGGGAGAGAGAGGAATCAGAGGGCACAAAGAGTAGCTCTGCACCAATAAGCAAGACTTACATATATGTTCAAACTGCCTACTTGAATTCAACAAATAAAGTAATAATGTATTCAGTCTACCCATCCTCATTGCTGACACCTTTTATTTTAGTCTGGGAACCCCTGGATTCAGCAGCTACAGCCATACTGCCTTTTGCCTAGGGCCCAGAGGCTTACTGCCTTATTGACATAATAACATTCTTTCTTTCTCTAGCCTAGAGAGTAAGCATCAACCAAAGCATCATTCAGGAAGCTCTGTTCTACCTCTCACTGCTTAGCCTCTAAATATTCATTAATGGGTAAGTCAGTAGGAGATCTACTAGCTTCTCACTTCAACAAGAGCATTTGCTACTGGATCTCATATCCCCTAAACTGGCCCACAAGGGCACTTGTCTTTTTTCTTGCAGGAAGCCATGTTTCTGTCAACATCATGACCTTATTCTAAAACTGTCAAAAATCATGAAGGGTCTAGGATTTTACTCTACTTGCAAGCTGTGAAGCTAGTCTGTTCTTGTCATGGATGCTGGCAGAAGACATACAATGCCTGGGACACTAGGAAAGGACCTTAATACCCATGACACAGCAAGCAGTAAGAGGATCATGTCAGTGACAGTTCACCTTCCCATTCAAGTTCCCTTGGCAGAGGGGCCTAGGTGAATACTCTGTATACAGTGGATTTGCTTTACAGTCAAACAACACTGAGCTTAGAAAATTTACCATTTTTATAACAAGCAGAAGCAAGTCTGCTCTTTACCTGGGGAGTCATTACTGCATACCTCAAAGTTGCTAGCTTTAAACGTAACCCTGAGAACTGGACCAGATAAAGAACAGTCAGGTCTTTGCAATGTTGGTATACCCAGCAATACCCAGCATACCCCAGGACATTCAGGAATGCTCAGGGCTCTTGGCAGGGTGCTTTTCCCAATACACTCCTATCAAATCTAATACCAGAAGTCCTAAGAGGGACAATAACACAAGAAAGAAAAGTCACACGTGGTTCAAGAATAAGTCAACGGTCTCTATTTACAGAAGATATTAATTACCTGTACAGAAAATACCATGGATTTCATTTTATTTATTTATTTATTCATTTGAGACACACACACACACACACACACACACACAGACAGTGCGCGAGAGAGCATGAGCAGGGGGAGAGGCAGAGGGAGAGGGGAGAAGCAGGCTCCCTGCTGAGTCAGGAGGCTGATGTGGGGCTTGATCCCAGGACCCCGGGATCATGACCTGAGCCGAAGGCAGACACTTAACCATTTGAGCCACTCAGGCACCCCATGGATTTCATTTTTAAAAAAAGCCCCAAAATTAATATATGAGTTTAGTAAAGTTGCAGGATACAACGTTAATAAAAAAGAAAATACCCTATTTCTATATACAAAAAGTTAAAAACTGGAATTTTGTTTCAAAAAAATTAGGTACTACTTCAATAGCACTAAGGAAGAGAAATAATTAGGTGCAAATCTAACAAAATATGTGCAGGATCTATAAACTAAATACTATAAAACACTGATAAAATAAATCAAAGATCTAAAAATAATAGACACCATGTCCATAAATTGAAAGACTCAATATTGTTTAAGCAGTCGATTCTCCCCCAAATTGATCCTTAAGTCATCTGCATTATCAATCAAAATCGCAGAGCTTTTTGTAGATAGTATATCCCTAAATGAGGACTAGAAGTAGCAGTAACTAAAGATATATTGCTGTATTTTAATAGCACAAAGTCACCAGTGAGCAGAGCCTTTAACTATTATCAGTAAACTGTGCAAATGCATCCATTTTCCCAAACAGGTGCCCTAAGTAGTACCTAACAGACCACCAGTTCATCCATGACCATTCCACATCTCCCACTAGATCACAGGACTCATTAACAGCACAGACAAGGGGATTTGCCATAGCTTTATTAAATATATTATCTAGTTCATTGACTGACTTGGTTTCAGGACACAGAAATGAATGTGATTCTGCATAATAAACTACAAAGGAGAATTATACAAAGAAAATGAAGTAACAGAAAAGCAAGAAGAGAAGCCAATGAGGAAAAAAAGCACAAACATGACTGTATAATTCTTTGATATAAATATAAGAGAAAAACATTAACAAAAAACATCCATAATATTTAAGAATGTAAAGAGGAATATAAGTCAGTGAAAACAGAAACCCAAAAAATTGAGAGCAGGGTGTTAATAACTTAGACAAGGCCCCCAAAACAACATGCCAACATTAGGACAACAAACAGAAACTAAAAAGTAGTAATAGTCACAGGGTCCAAAATCTAGGTTCGGATGAGAAAATGGAAAGGAAAGCCATGTATTTATTTTTATAATATATGTGATGCTGGCAAATGACTTAAAAATACATAGTATAAAAAATAAAAATGAAAAATTTTAAATGTCCAACTTAGGTGAAGTAGGAAGGCTGGGGAGGAACATTTTGTGGAGTTTTTCTGTTAAAAGTATACAATTCTTATGCATGTACTTTATCTAATTATAATCAGTTTTCAATTATTCTCATACCAATAATGAATCACCAACATTGCTGACTCTACTACCTTGGCTACTCCCCACTTGATGAAGGTTTCAGCAGATGGTCCATTTCTATTTTTCTGGTAAAACATTTGTTATGAAAGAAATTTAAAGTTGAGAAGCCAAATGAAATTTCTGAATTGCCTTTAAACCAAAATAATCCTTTCTTCATTGGGCTTTAGTATCAGAGATAGCTGAGCGTTAGCTATGTCAAGTATTCATTGAAAAAGCACCCTTGAAGCAATACAATTTAAAAAGGGGATTTTTCAGCAATTAGAAACTGCTTTTGCATATATATTTTGCAAACTGTTTCAAAGCACTTTTCAGTAGTGGCTAATTACAATATTTCACAAAGTTGAATTTTTTTTTTTACTTACAAACTCAGAATCATCAAAAAAGTAGCATCAGAATCAGACACAAGCTGGATTAAGAATGACCTGATATCAACAGTGCAATGTAAATGTGAACAACAAATTACTCTCTCACATTCACGGCTGTTCAAACTTACGGGAACAAACGTATACAATTAAAAATCAGACTCCCATATCAAAAATGTTAGGCATTGAAATTCCTATGCAATCAAAATACTTAAAACAACAAAAACAAAAAAACAGAACTCGGTGAAAGGATTTTAATGGAGATATTTGGGGTCTTAGATTCATATCTATTGCTTAGTTATCATTTGCAAGCTAAAACTGTTTTTCTAGGTTATTAATTAGCTAATTAATAATTAAACTATAAAATTATTTTATAACATAAAATCTGGTCTTAAGTCACCAGTTGTTCAAAATTAGTATCCTATATAAATACAAAATATATTAAATGCACAAGTGTAAAAATTTGTTACTATGGAAATAAGAATCTTTGTAAATTCTGACATGTAATTTGACACTAAATTTTTCGTGAAAACAATATAATCTAATTCTGAATCCAGTGGTTTAGATATTTTCACCTCTGTTAAAAATAAAACAAAGGAAGTTAGGATTATCCAGCTAAGAAACCACTAAACCAATTCATGGTTTTTAAAAGGAAAACTATACTAAATGTTGTGTGCAATAAAAAACATTGCTGTTTGTGATATCTTGTGTATCCTTAATCACAAGTCACTTATTTGCACAGGGAATAATGAGCAATGTCCAAATCTGAGCTTTTTTGCTGCCATTATTTCTTAGAGAGAATTTGTTTTTTCAGAATAGTCTGAGTATAACTTGGAAACACTGTATTACAGAGAGCTAAAGAAAACACAGAAATAAACTTCAACAAAAAGAATCAAAGCTATATTGTGTCCCAAAGAATGCTTGATTTGCCAAAAGTCATATAACTAATAAGCAGTGACTGAACCCAGATCATCCAATTTTAAGTCCCAAGTACCTTCAGAATTTTCCAGAGAGGGGGCCAACTATGGGGTGATGGGGGGAGGGGGAAGGAGCTTACACAGTTCCAACACTGGCTCTGCTACTAACTTACCTAGACTTTTTCAAGTCATTAAACTTCTTTGTGCCTTGGTTGCTTGCCTCTACTCCATAGGGATATTTTGATGATAAACATAAGCATACTTGAACTCTTTGGCAGAAAAGCACTCTGTGTATTTCACTACGTTAATGATTTCTTGTCCCCACCACAAGTTTCAATTGAAGCTAATATCTTTTCTCCAATTTTAGTTTGAAGCTCTGGTTTTAGTCTGAACCTTAAAATAACATTGTGTGTGCGTGTGCTTGCACACTATCTTTCAACATGGTTGGCATTCTAACAACATCCTTTTCTGCAACCTTCAAAATGCATGAAAAGTAGCACAACAACATTTTAATTTTTAGCATTACCAAAGCTGTGCATAAAATTTTAGGAATTCACAACAAAATTTTCCACCACACCACTCTCAACTTCTATACAAATGCAATTCAAAACTCATATACTACTCAGCCAGCCCCCTGTGAAGCTAAAACACTACCAGAAGATTACAAAAATATATACTGCTTTTTAAAATTATGAAAGAACAATTCCAGTTACAAATTAAAAATTTAGCATACATTTTTAAAAATGAACATTAATATTCCTAAAATAATGGAAATAAGTGATGATCAATATTCTAATAATTCAGTCATTTGCAAGGTCTTCTATTTTGTCAACAGAATCCAGCCACTTCATATACTTAGATCTAAAAAAGCATTTTCTTCAATACTGAGAGTAGGTAAACAAAGTTAATAGAAATTTAATTTTAAAGTAATATTTTAAGTTAATTACTTCTACTTGTTTTTATTCTCTCGACAACCTATCTTAAAATAATTTAGCCTTATATAACTTATGAAGACACATAACTACTAACTTCCTTTTTCCTTTACTGATATGTTTACCCGATAACATTAGCATATAGCTACATATAATATTTAAGGCACAGCAATCCATTAAAAGTGCCCAGGTTAAAAATAGAAATAGCCAGTTGAAATAAAATACTATGGCAAATGATCAGTATATATCTACTAAATAAAAGGGTTACCAAAGATGAAGACAGACAAGTGATCTGAAAGGAAAGCACATGATTAAATCTTTATATATTGAGACTATGTTAATAGTAATAGAATTTAAAAAAAAACATTTTAGAGTAGAACCACCTTGGAACAATTTCATTAAAATTCTGAATGAATGGAATGAATGAACACCTGAATGAATCCTGCAGTCATAACAAGGTTTACCACCTTGAGATGCTCACAACAATTTGAAATACACAGAGAAGACGACTTGAATACAAACAAACTAGTTGAAATTCAATGTGGTTCACAGTAAGGATGCAGTGGCTTTCTATTTGTAGAACAAAGAATCTCAACCAAAAACATATATTACGACTAAAATATTCTCGAGTGCAATCATCTAGGCTTCATAAAGAATATACACTTTTTACCGTGTAATTCTTTCTTGCCCCCTTCCACCCTCCTGCATTTTTTGTTTGGCATAAGTGAACAACAAACCAGAATAGAATACACATTTTTAAAAGACCAATTTACTCATACTCTATTTAAAAGCAGCATACAACCACTTATAAATATAGCCTTTTAAAAAAGCATCCTTATATAAAACAGTTGGGGGGGGGGGTTGGAAATCCCTGCTATACATATGAAGCACGGTTTAAGCCCAATACAACTGACCAATCAAAATTAGTGAATGCACTGCATCTCTCTGCAGTGGGGAGAAGCGACAAGGTAGGCTGTCATTCTGCAAAAGCTGCCCAGAACAGGCTTTCCTCTGAAAAGCAGTGCCATTCCGTTTTAGAGAGACTGAATCTAAATGTTGTCTCTGGGGACAAGAAGCCTTCAGTATGTTCAATTACTTCATTACGTTTTTCAGATGCTTATTGATTTCACAGTAGGAAGAGTGAGAGACTGCAGCAGCCTCTAAGCAGCACCACACGTTCCATACATTAGCAGTACTGCTGAGACAATGGCAGAGTACAGACACATATTTTCATTAAGGTCTTTTCTGAAGAGATGTTTATGACCCTCTTCCCCCAGTCCTCTGCTAACAAGTGAACCAAATGAATCAATCAAAACTGGAAACGCTTCAACTACATCAGGAATGTATCAAATCTTTAGCGGAGGTAAGATGTGTTCCCTTATTACAGTATAAGCTGCTTTTGAACTGGCATAGTGGGGTAAAATTACTTTGAAAAATTTCAACCTAAATTTTAACAGTTTATTTGCTTAATTCTATTTATTGTTAAACATGTATTTTTTAGATCAATTTAAGACATGACATTTTCAATGTACTTTTTTTAGGGTGCAATGTTAAATACCAAAAATTTTCTTTGTTGATTCACTACGAAGACATCAGCTTTTAAGTCACTTCAGACCTACTAAAATATTCTTAATGTCATCAGTATAGTTTTTCTGAAGTGCTCAAAAAATGCTTATATTTCTTAAAAGGATCAGGTTTACTATTTAGCTATTATTTATTACTCAGTTTTAGGTTAAGTTCATTATTGGGCATGTTCATTGAAAATTATTTAATTTGCAGTTACATTTTGCATTACCTTTTACATTTCAACTACATGAACAACTCATCAGTGGAAATTTATAGCATCTAATCGTGGAATCTGTTTTAATCAGTTAATATTCAAACCATGTGCTAATAATTAAGCAAGCTACAATATTTCCCAGTAGGAAATAGTGTTAAATTTATTGTAAAGAGAGAACGACAGTATGTTTAGTGTATGCTAATTGCTCATAACCTCTGAAAACATAGGTTAGCTTCTAAACTGAGAGCAGAAATTAGTTTTAAAACTGCAGCTTTTCCTTCATGGTTATATTTATGTTACCTCTGTTACTAAATAACATAATATTTGCAATCTCTGTTAAGAAAAGAAAATATTTACAGAATCCCTTAAATCTATGCATAAGTTGTGGCTCTACTAATACAGTTTACTTACTTTGATAATGAATACTGTGTATGGTGTTAAAGTCAACAAAACTAAAGTAACTTTGCGTTCATTGGAAATTATTAGGAACCCTATTAACCATTTTTTTTTCTTTTTCACAAGGGCCCACAGCAGCTAATTCAGTATTTACAACTGACAATATGAAGAATGCATCTGATCAAGCATCTCCTAGCTGCCTGAACCATAAACTGCAGGATATTCTTCTAACACATGAATTTAAGACATTAAGGAGTTAAAACCAGAAAATACAGGTCCACATTACTGCTGGGATATAACACATGGACAGTAATCATCCTAAGAAGATGCTATATAAAATAGACACAAAAAGAAAAACAATTTAACTGCAAAAGCCTGAAAACAAAATGGTGAGCATTTTTAAAGGGGGAGTTTACACTTTAACATACCAGGATTGTGGAGCTGTTTCCTGAAGAAACAATGAGGCACGGAATGCCAAAAAGAGAATGCCATACATTAGCAGCAAGCTAGATAAAGCTTTATCAATTATTTTCTGCACTAAATATTCAGATATTTGTAGCAGCTGATATTACTAAAGGATTTTTTCATCTAAGTTTTATGACTATGCATCCTCTTCTAATGAAAACAAATCAAATTAAATAGCAGATGGTTTTATCAAAAGAACATGGACTGGATTTATAATATAAAGCAAGTTATGTGATCAAGAAATCATTTCAAACTAACGAGGACTGCTATAGAAACAGATTTACATTTGTAACAAAAGGATGTCCAAATACATTTTAGAAGCTAGAAACCGTATGTTTTCACATGTTCTGGAAAATAAAGAGAGACTATCATATATTCCCTCAAAGGGAAATATAATTCCTATCATTTGATGAAGTTTCTCTTGGTCGTGACTTTTTAAGGCAAAACAAACACAAATATTTTGTACTGGTCTTTAGAAATTCATCAGCCAACTAAATCTCACAATTCATGCAGTTTGAAGTATTGGAGAGAAAATGAAAGAATTTCTACAAGACATGAAATAAAACACAGCTACTTCACTGTTGTCAGGTAAAAATTCATGTCAAAATCTGTCAATGACATCATGTATCAATTTGTGAAAAACTGCTATAGTGAGACAAAAGGCCCATAAGGCAACAGCAAACAGGTAGGTCAGAAGATGCATGCACCCCACCACACTGTTTAACATTTACAAAAGAAAACAATCTTGCTATAGAGGAGATGCATTTTACTTAGTTACCCTCTAACTTGGCATTTCTGCTGTATCTAATTATAAATCTAACTGATGCGACAAAGACCTGATGTTTAATCTGTCAGTTCCGAAAATTTGGCACACTTAAAATTTTCCATTTTTATAGGATTTCACTGTTAGCTAAGACTTTCACTTGAGTATATGCCTCTAGTAATACCTTATACCAAGCTCAAAAGGAATTAATAATATTATCTATGTTTCTGAAATATTGCCCCTAAAATAATATGGATAAATAAAATTGTATTCTAAAAGCTGTCAAAGGTTACATCAAGTTAAAGGTTAACATGAATTTTGGAAATTATTATAGCCTTTATAATTTATGTTTGATTATGATTTTGCAGCCAAAATGCTGTACTTGAAATGTGAAATATAGTTGGTTGTATGACTTTATATTTTAAGTGAATATACTCATTACTGACATATTAGCCCAGAAAATCAGACATTATTTTTATAAATTATTCTAACCCTCTATATATTATAGATTTACATGAATTGGCAAAAGAGCTTGTTTTTTTTAATTTTCCTCAAAATTATACACACTGGGTGATTTATACGAAAGGTTTCACATGGAATGTGTAAACTTTAAAAGATTCCTCAGAAAATGGATTTCAGATACTCCTTTCCCAAAATTTCGTTATTTTACTTTAAAAATCCTGTTTAAACAAACAAAATCAACTGATATAGTCTTTTAAACCACTCCAAAAATGGTTATTTCTTAACATGATATTAAATTTCAATTTCCTTCTTCCACAATAAATGAGAGGGTGTGGTCACAAAATAAATCATTCATTGGAGTGATTAGTACTCTTTTACCAAGTTTTGTGGTGTTATACTTTAACATAATATCCTTTTTCATCCAATTTTTATAACATAAGTTTGTCCATTATAAAGTTCGGTGAGCATTTTCACTACAAAATATGTAATATTTATCATTTCCCTACTTTCTATGGGAAATAGCTCCAAATATCCCCAAGCACACTAGACTCTTAAGTAAGAATTTCAACCAAGAACATGGACAAAATGGTTTTAAAGAACTAGTGCTCTGTGCCATTTATCATTTTAAATGAACACTTGTCCTGTTCATTTGAAATCTCATGAGAATAATTACACCAACACTAATTATGCTAGAACATATTAAAATAGCATTTATTACCCACCTACGCACAACAGTTTAAAATGAAATCTTAAAACACCAGGCTAAAATTAGTTTTGCATACTGGGTAGTTTTATTGTACAAAAATATACTGTATCTCAATAAGTTTGAAAAACCCAAATGAGGAAAATCTTTTTGAGATATTAAGTAATTTTGAACTATATAGGAGTATTCCCCATACAGTCACCTTCAAAGGGAGAATCCAATTTCCTGTTATATCAAAACAATGCAACCTTGATTCTCCTAATTCTACCTTTGCCATTAATAGTTTAGAAACTTAAAAATTAAGCGAAGTACACAATAAATATATATATATATTTTACAAGAAACACATGTTTTATACGTCCTTTAAATTGCCAAATATCAAAAGAGTTTATTCTATTTCACTTTCTAGGGAAAACACGAACTGCTCCAAAAGAATGTGTTTTTCTCCCGTTCTGGAAATCAACATGCAGTCTGAATCTAACATTACAGTGCGAGATGACATTGATGACATCAACACCAATATGTACCAACCACTATCATATCCATTAAGCTTTCAAGTGTCTCTCACCGGATTTCTTATGTTAGAAATCGTGTTGGGACTTGGCAGCAACCTCACCGTATTGGTACTTTACTGCATGAAATCCAACTTAATCAACTCTGTCAGTAACATTATTACCATGAATCTTCATGTACTTGATGTAATAATTTGTGTGGGATGTATTCCTCTAACAATAGTTATCCTTCTGCTTTCACTGGAGAGTAACACTGCTCTCATCTGCTGTTTCCATGAGGCCTGTGTATCTTTTGCAAGTGTCTCAACAGCAATCAACGTTTTTGCTATCACTTTGGACAGATACGACATCTCTGTAAAACCTGCAAACCGAATTCTGACAATGGGCAGAGCTGTAATGCTAATGATATCCATTTGGATTTTTTCATTTTTCTCTTTCCTGATTCCCTTTATTGAGGTAAATTTTTTCAGTCTTCAAAGTGGAAATACATGGGAAAACAAGACACTTTTGTGTGTCAGTACAAATGAATACTACACTGAACTGGGAATGTATTATCACCTGCTAGTACAGATCCCAATATTCTTTTTCACTGTCATAGTAATGTTAATCACATACACCAAAATTCTTCAGGCTCTTAATATTCGAATCGGCACAAGATTTTCCACAGGGCAGAAGAAGAAAGCAAGAAAGAAAAAGACACTTTCTCTAACCACGCAGCATGAGACTACAGACCTGTCACAAAGCAGTGGTGGGAGAAATGTGGTCTTTGGCGTAAGAACTTCAGTCTCAGTAATAATTGCCCTCCGGCGAGCTGTGAAACGACACCGTGAACGACGAGAAAGGCAAAAAAGAGTCTTCAGGATGTCTTTATTGATTATTTCTACATTTCTTCTCTGCTGGACACCAATTTCTGTTTTAAATACCACCATTTTATGTTTAGGCCCAAGTGACCTTTTAGTAAAATTAAGGTTGTGTTTTCTAGTCATGGCTTATGGAACAACTATATTTCACCCTTTATTATATGCATTTACTAGACAAAAATTTCAAAAGGTCTTGAAAAGTAAAATGAAAAAGCGAGTTGTTTCTATAGTGGAAGCTGATCCTCTGCCTAATAATGCTGTAATACACAATTCTTGGATCGATCCTAAAAGAAACAAAAAAATTACCTTTGAAGATAGTGAAATAAGAGAAAAATGTTTAGTACCTCAGGTTGTCACAGACTAGGGAAACATCTAAGTTTCATTAAGCCCACATTTAAATTGTAAAAAAATGAAATTACTGCCAAATATAAGAAAAAACATTTTAAGTATTGGTTATGTTGTAAATTTTCAATGTAAATGTCAAGATTAGATTAGGTCATATATATTCAATTTCTTCATTACAATGTATTTGTTGCATGGCAGTTTGTTAAAGTAATATTGTGTATTTTTGTCAATATTATGTCCATCAGAAGATATTCATGTAAGTCATATTTTCTAAATAATAAATACATAGCCTTAAAACAGTGTATAACTTCAAAATGTAACTGACACAGGTATCCTTTTCTTTTTTTTATGAAGTGTATTTGTTTCTAAGCCACAAACTATAGATATATTTGTATAAATGACAAGTGGAATAGCACTTTAATATAAGAGCAAAAATTATGGTCTCCAAACAAAATAATTCAGGATTTTCTATGTCACTACCTTATGTTTTCTGGTATAGTCTACCTGCTATAATATTTGATGCATCAAAAATAATGAACTATGTGTGAAACTTTATCTTTTTTTTTTTTTTTGAGTACAGAAAATTGTAGGATTTATCAGGATTTTAAAATTCAAGAACCAAGAAACAACCCTGTATATATACACTCTAAGATAGGGAAATTTTGAAATTCAAGTTTATTATGAAAAAGAGATTGATTTTTCTAAGATCAAGGGCACTATGCCTATAAATATACAAAATAAACTGACAATAAAGGGAAGGAAGAAAACTAAAGCACCAGCCTCTTTCTTCCTTCCTCACTTTGCGTGAGTCTAAGCCAAATGCTCTGGATTAATATACTGGTAAAAACCAGTGCATTAAAATAAACTAACTTCCTAACTTTATTCAAGTCAGCCTTTTTGTATAACAGAAGTCAACTATTAAAATCTGAATAAAAGAAAAAAAGACTTTCTATCACTGTAGAGAAGCTTCACAAAGCCAATGATTTCTAATTTTAGATACATAGCAACTTTAGAGTAATAAAATTTACACAAGGTTCCTATACTATCATAACTTCCAAATGTTTCAAAATAGAATAGTTCTATTTCCACTCTTAAAATCATTGAAGTGGCAATAAATCTTGTCAATTTTTTTACTCTACACCACTTAATCTAACTTTAATCTTTGTGTCTCCCATCTTCAATTCATGTTGGAAAACTAGAAAATTACTAATCCTAACTATAGATAACAGGTTTGGGAATCTCATATCAAGCAAATGTTTTCCAACTGTTATAATCCAATAATCTATCAATGAGTGCTAATTCTCACTGTATCAGAAAAAGAGCAATAAGTTACTTAAATAAGCAAATACAGTTCTTGCTACCTTATAATTGATTAACTGTACTTTTTATTCTATTTTTTTAATACTGTATCCATTAAATCAAGTAGCAACTCATCTTTAAATAAAACTTTGTCAAGGAATTCGATAATATATCACTTTTGTGTAAATAAGTGAGGTTGAGATTGACCCAGTCTAGTTTACTGAATACATTAATCCTTGAGGGAAATGAGCACCATGCAATAACTTGAATTCACTGAGGTTCCTGGGATATTTAACAGTGATTTATTTCTGATAATGTTAACATGTCAAATCTTGGCAAAGGAACAGTATCCTTCTGTCTTGTTTTCTACTTTTATGGAATTAAAGAAATGCTTCAATTTGACAAAATGTAGCATAAGAAAGTAAGACATTTTTCAGAACCCTGTAGAGAAATTAAGACTTCGTAGGTAAGGGTATTAAACATTTTTTTCATTCAATAAACATATTTGGCACAGAATATCTCCTAATATATCCATTAAAATTTTTTTAAACTAATTTTATACTTAAACTTCCAAGCATAAATTATAATTGTATTTAGTTTTATAATCTTCATAAAAATTAGACTATTTTTAGAATTTTCATACTAAGAGAAGCCCTCTGTGTCTTAAATATTTTTAATCTTCAAATCTATAAGCATGCCAAAGAACTTGGTTAAAAAACATTTTTAAATATATTTGCCTAAACTGCTTTCACGCCCTCTTGTTCTCTGTAATAAGAAATCTAACAAAATAATAAATGGCAATTATTATAATGTTGCCTTCTAAACTGTTATTATTTCTACACTTGACTCTGGAACAGACAACTAACAAGCATTTTTGCCCTCCTGTAATGAACTTTCAGGTACTCAAAATTACACCCACTGATTTACAACAAAGAAAATTCATACCTACCGAACAACTTCTAACAGCTTTTTAATGTTAAATAGTATGTAATATGTAAACCAAAATAATATTTATATTAAAGATTCAGCTTTTGAAAACAAGTCACAAATATGCTTACAATTACTGACCTCAGCTTAAATGAGAGAATGAGAGAATGAGAAGCTTAGACAACTTTTTTTTAAGCGTTTGTTCTATGAAAAGGTGAAGTATTTTTATTTTCCTCATGATGGGCTTCACCAAAATGTGTATGTCTTTCACTGTATTTCTAATAATTTCATGGGACAAAATATTAATGTTAATTTTTCATGTTAGAATGAAAATTGTAAATGCAAAAGCAATAGAGGTAACAGTAAACTCAATATGGGATCCTTCTTAAAATGACATTTTTTCTCACCCATATGCCACAAATCACAGACACAGGCATCAATTTATATACAGTTAACGGGGTTAGTTCTTCAAAACCACAGAAGTAAGAACTATTATTTTAAAAACTAACCAAATATGAGCTCAATAAGATATGGAACGCTCATTGCTTGCTAATTCCAAGAGGTCATTAGTCTACCAATTAGTCCCAACAGATGTTCAAAGCTATTATGAAAATTTAAGAATTTAGAATTATGCTTTTAAAAAATGCCATCCGTAATATTTCTGTACTTCTCACCATGGTAAGTCAATTTTTAGGTACGTGGCCTATTTGTCTATTTTTTAATCCCCCAAATAAAATGATAGCAAAATCTAAGTTCTCTGGGCATTAAAAATCAAACTCCTCATTTACTGAGATTAGATTGAAAGGTGAAAACCAGAAGATAAGAAAACAGGTGCTTAGTCAGGCTTTAGTCAACACAGTAATTTGAAGACTACTTTCCAAAGTCAATAAAACATTTAGTTTTATTACATCTTGATTGTACATTTAAGTAAGCTTTGTAATTCAATTAATATTTGAATCCTTACAATGTAGAAGGCATTATGGCAGATACGCATATTCATATGGAATAAAGTCATTACCCTGGAAACTTAACCTAGAATCAAGGTAGTTAAAAGTCTGGCAATACCTACAAAAAGGCAGAATGCAGTAAATACTATTTTTAAAAAAAAAAAAGCAACCTTCTTAATAAACTTAAGAAGAAAGGAATTATGTTGGATTTAAGAACAATATAAATAAAAGCACTGTTGAGGAAAGCTACTGAAGCAGATCTGGAAATGGTAAATTGTTCTCTTTAGAAGAAAAGTAATACAATAGTGAGAAGTTGATCTGCTAAGTTAAAGTGGGGCCAAAAACAGAAAGAAGGCTTTAAATACCAGCAGAGATATCTGAGCAGGGGAATAAGACAATGGTAAATGAGTTACAAATCAATCAATCAACCAGCAATGTGTAGAAAGGGTTGATTGGGTAAGACACAGAACAGGAAACTGAGAAACCAAATTGTTGGCTGGGTAAGACACAGAAGACGGGAAGCCACGGCGATCACCCTGACAGGTAATGAAAGGCCCGGCAAACAGTGCTGGCCGTAGCTGTGCAGAGGAGCGTACACGTGTGACAGGCAACGTGAAGGCAGAATCAATAGGGTATGTCAACTGACTAAAAAGACAACTGGTATAGGAAACTGAAGAATTAAAAATGATGGCAAAAAAAAAAAAAAAAAAAACCCGTAAAAAACCAGATTATCCTCAATGATCTAAGAACTTTTAAATTGTTTTGCATAAAGTACATGAATAACAAGGACATAACCAGAAAGAATTTCTGGCAAAGCAAAAAATTCAATTAAGTGAAATAAATGACCTTATTCAAGAATGTTCTAGTTATTACAAACTATTCAAAATGAAAAATTCAAACTGATGTTTTAAAATATCTGTATTTTGCATATTGGTTTATTCAGTTTTTCCACTAAACACATATTTTCTTCTTCAGTAATTTTTTAATTACAAAAAGTTATACACAATGGAAAAATGCCAAGGTATATAAAGTAAAAAATATAAATATCATCCTTTGCTCCTAATAATTATGAATATCTATCCAACTCATCATATACATGGCTCCTTCATTCTTTATTAACGGCTGCATAAAAATAATTTTTAAAAATTAAAAAACATACAGCAATATTTCTAAAAAATGACAATGATAAAATATCAAATACTTAAACTGTTTTCTATTATAATCAAATAATTTGAAGCTACATTTCAAGACCATCTTGAAAAAGGTAAGAAAGGTAACTTGTCAAATTGTAAGACAGGTTATTTTTCTAAACGGGGAGAAGAAGCAAGGAAAAAGACATAATGTATTTTTTTTCTTCCTTTTCACTAAATAAGATGAGAAAGAAAAAAAACTAAAGAAAACTTTTGGAGCTTATTTTCTTTACATCTCAGAAAAGGACACTTGTATGTACTCCTTGTGAATGTAAGCAATCTCCCTATGGGACAGCAGTGAACTCAAGAAAGCTAAACATGAGATGGCTAATAATAAATGTTAGGGGAAAAGGGAGCTCGGGCCATATTATAAAAGAGGGAAAAAAGGAGATAATTAAACCTAGACAAGGTAGGAAAAAGATCTAAAATACTCAGAGATGCTCAGCTTTTAGAGAAGTAAAATGTGAATATAGAATTGTGGGTTAGAGTTCACAGAAGAAAACTACCTTGAAGATTTTTTCTAAAAAGCATTCAAAAAGATGAAAAAGCAATTTTTTTTTTTAAAGAAACCCCAGTTAATAAACTGGGCAGATTAGTAATATAATAACATTTTTCACGATACAAAGTAGAATACAAATTAGGATGTTACAATAACTCACAAACGTTTGGAACAGAGGGGTACTGAGATGGAGAAGTAAATGGAAAACTGGGCTCATCTTAATATGAAAACTTTCACCTTTTAAAGAATATTCAATTTTTGCAGGAGAGAAAGAGCTGAGCAAACTTAAACAGTATTTCTCCCCTTGCTCATGATAAAATAATGTGTGAAAATAATCCTAAGTATCTCTACCCTTCTATTCACACATTTTTTTAACAGACCTCTGTAAGCTGTATCCATGGCTTTCAAGCATGACAGCTTTGTACTTTCACCAGCAAGTGGTAAAAAGTGCTGTCATTCCTGTCACTGCCACCAATATCAACTCCTACCACTATCAAACCCTGAAGCATCAAGTAAGATAAAGGAGGAGAGCTGAGTCTATCTGGGATTGAGGTCAGTTTCCTCACCCTGTTTCCATGAAAGCAGTATGTCATATATTTCTGAGAGGCATTAAGCAAGGCAGACTACCAAAGCACATCCACCAATTTTTCAAGGCAGAAAGTAAAAGGAGCAAGAGAATCTTAATTAATCTTATTATTAAGATCATAGATAACTGCTTTCCACTCAGACAGCTATAGACATACAATACTAATAATAGATGCAAAATGAAAATTTTTTAATTTAACATAAATTTTTTAAAATGTTAATGCTAACAAATGAGAGTTCTGACCACATTAGACACAGACTAGAAGAGTGAGAAATACATAGGAGATTGACACATATATATATACATATATATATAGCACATCCATTAATATTATACACAATCCCACCTGTCATATACTGCATACTGTGTATATATTGTATATTGGTTATCTACCCAAAGATATGCATTTCACTCTAAAATTGCTAATGTCTTTTTTTTTTTTTAAAGATTTTATTTCTTTATTTGACAGAGAGAGATAGAGCAAGAGAGGGAACACAAGCAGGGAGAGTGGGAGAGAGAAGCAGGCTTCCTGTGGAGCAGAGAGCCCGATGTGGGGCTTGATCCCAGGACCCTGGGATCACGACCTGAGCCGAAGGCAGATGCTTAACGACTGAGCCACCCAGGAGCCCCTAAAATTGCTAATGTCTTAAAACAGGCTGAAATGTAACACATTTACATAGTCTACATTTTAACAGTTTTTTTCCCCAATTATTAAAAAACTGTAGTCTTTCTTCTGCTATTAAATTTTTTCCAACTATCACTTCTTATAAGCAACAAAATGCTAGCAAACTATAGCTACCTAATTTTATAAAACTGTCTTTAATCCACCCAGTACAATAAGAGTCTGTAATACTACTGTAACCTTTGTAACCAAAAAGTGCCTGATACATACCAACTGATGAGTAAATATTAGTGAAACTGAAGTCAACAATTTTTAAACTTCCGACCCCATGTATCTTGTTGAGGAGAGTATTTTTCAAAATGTAACTCACACCAGTCAGAATGGCTAAAATTAACAAGTCAGGAAACGACAGATGTTGGCGGGGATGTGGAGAAAGGGGAATCCTCCTACACTGTTGGTGGGAATGCAAGCTGGTGCAGCCACTCTGGAAAACAGTATGGAGGTTCCTCAAAAAGTTGAAAATAGAGCTGCCCTACGACCCAGCAATTGCACTACTGGGTATCTACCCCAAAGATACAAATGTAGGGAACTGAAGGGGTACGTGCACCCCAATGTTCATAGCAGCAATGTCCACAATAGCCAAACAATAGCCAAACTATGGAAAGAGCCAAGATGTCCATCGACAGATGAATGGATAAAGAAGATGTGGTATATATATACAAGGGACTATTATGCAGCTATCAAAAAAAATGAAATCTTGCCATCTGCAATGACGTGGATGGAACTAGAGGGTATTATTATGCTAAGAGAAATAAGTCAATCAGAGAAAGACAATTATTATATGATCTTACTGATATGTGGAATTTGAGAAACAAGGCAGAGGATCATAGGGGAAGAGAGGAAAAAATGAAACAAGACAAAATCGGAGAGGGAGACAAACCGTAAGAGACTCTTAATCTCAGGAAACAAACTGAGGGTTGCTGGAGTGGAGGGGGAGGTGGGAGGGATAGGGTGCCTGGGTGATGGACATTGGGGAGGGTATGTGTTATGGTGAGCACTGTGTACTGTGTAAGACTGATGAGTCACAGACCTGTACCCCTGAAACAAATACGTTAATTAAAAAAAAATCAAAAAAAATACACAGAATTGAACACACACACATGCACATACACATAAATGAGCGCACATAAAACTGGAGGTATCTGATTAAAATCAGCGGATTGTACCAAAAATAAAAACAAAAACAAAAACAAAAAATGTAACTTACCTCTATCAGAATCTTCTTCTATGGTGCTTGTTTGAAATTCCAATTTCTGTCTCTCCCCCCTTAGACTTAATGAATCAGAATATCTGTGGTTGCAGTTCTGACTAATAAGTTTTAATAAGTACTCTCGGGTGATTTGTGCGCTAAAGCTGAAGAACCACTACTTTCTATACTAGAAGATAGACTATATATCAAAGTGACAGATTAAATCAAGTAACTGATAATGAAAAGGTACAGAAGCAGCTCTGAACTCAGTTTAGGCCATAATGCCTTCCTGAAGAAAAAAGTTTTAAGCTTACTTCATTTTAACAAATAAAATTTTAGTTGAATTATATATACTATAATCCAGCATGACATTTGCTTCCTAAGAACTAAAATTTTATTTATTCATTGATTCATTCATTCATTCATCCAAGAAATATTTATTGGGCATTTACTATGTGCCAGGTGTAGGAATAAGAACCACTGAAGTCCGGCTTTCACTGAACTTACAGATGATGGTAAGTGCTAAGAGAAAGTAAAGCATAGTACGGGAGAGAGTGATGAGGGTTTATTTGTGCAGCACTGTCAAGAAAGTGCACTGTTGGCGCTCAATAAATGCTGTCGCCTAAGTGAATGAGCACAGCTGTACACAGTCCTACATTTGTTAAGTTAGATGGTCCTTGAAGAATTGATGACCCATACTCAACTGGTGCCTCTTCCCCAGGCATTTCCCTTTTTTAACGTATTTAGTTGTTAATCACTCCTACACTATTTTCATGTTAGGAGGAAATTAATTATGGAAATATGAATATTAGTGACTTAGAAAAAGGTCTAGCACAGTAGTTGGCATATAGTAGGTATATTGCAAGGCTTGTTGACCTATAGCATTGAAAACCTGAAACAGGACTGAATTTTGATTCTCCCTCTAGAATTCCACACACTATCTCAATCCACAATGTTTAGTTTTCTCTGTGAGAAATCTTTCAATAATAATCATAATTGACCTTATTGAATGCTTACTGTGGTAATAAATGAGTTACTGTGTTAATTCTTTAGATTATCATCTTATGAATCCTCACACCAAGACTGAGAGGGAAGTCTTGCTGATATTTTTCCTCTGATGAGAAAACATGCTCAGAGAAGTTAGGTGACCTGCTGTGCTTCATACAGCTTGTAGGAGATAAAATAGGGTTGGAGCCACGTCTATCTTCCTAAAGTTCTATTTCCCTAAAAGTTATCTAGGCCTTTAAAGTTTCCTTTAAAAATCATATACTCATAAGATTAAATGGTACCAAACATGAAACAAGACACTATAAAGTGCTATTTACTTTTACTTCATTCCAACAGTTAATTGTAAAACTGCACAGCTACCATTTGTTGTAATGTCACTTTATTCTGTCCAAAAGTACTGTACAGGCACATTTTTGCTCATTTCAGAACAAAAGTTCTATTAAAACATAATACTATACATAAGGGATAAGAATTACTTTTAAAATAATTACAGTGAAAATACTAAAAACTATACACTATACTAAAAACTGTATTCTGTGCATTTTTTGAACAGATGTCACTCAAGTTAGGTAGATGGGTCCAGTTAAATACTTTCCTTTGTTATTATAATTTCCTTTGTGCCATCAACACAATTTAGGGAATATTCAGCTACTCTTTGATAATTTATGACAACTTTAATTTCCTATTCTGTTTTATAACAGTTAAGTGACACTGATACTCAATAAATACTTCAAATGGTATTGCAGAAACACCACCCTGGAAACATTTCTTATTAACCTTTTCACTAAGAATTCTTTCAAGCAACACTGATATTATCTTCTGTTATCACTCTTGCTTTTTAGCATTTCCACTGAATCACAGAACCAATCCATAACAAGTTGTTGATGGAAATGGACTGCTACTGAATACAATTTAAATATATAAAAACAAGAGTACAGGTAATCAGATATAGCCACCTTACAGAAAAACATTTCCAAATAATATATTCCAGATAAACAATGACTTTGGTTTAGGGTTTCCTGGAGTCTCATAAAGTTCAATGAAATTGTGTGCAAAATTCATGGATTTGTGAATATGTGCATTTTCCCTGGAGCAAACAGCTACAAATTCATTAAGATCCTCAAGAGAGTGTGTAACCCAAAACAAAAACAAAACTATTGGGGCGCCTGGGTGGCTCAGTCATTAAGCGTCTGCCTTCGGCTCAGGTCATTATCCCAGGGTCCTGGGATCGAGCCCCACATGGAGCTCCCTGCTCAGCGGGAAGCCTGCTTCTCCCTCTCCCACTCCCCCTGCTTGTGTTCCTGCTCTCGCTATCTCTCTGTGAAATAAATAAATAAAATCTTTAAAAAAAAACAACAAAAACTATTAAGAAAGTAGGAAAGCAAAATTGGTAAATGCTACACATTAATTATATCTTGCCTTATTTTAAGGAGAATGTAAGACAACTTTTAAAAGCATAAAATTTTAGATACAATTAAATGAAAAAATAATAAAATCAGAGCAATAAGAATTAAAAGAATGAAAAAAATTAAAGTTAACTCTGGTATGAAATGTAAAAAATGAAATGCTTATCATTAAGCCCTGCATTCTTATAAGAAATGAGTCAAAAACTGTCCCTATGTTTTCTATAAGATCATATAAGGAGAGAAAAGGGATTGACTCTTAGCATCAATAAAATAAAGCTCCTCTCACTGTTCAGTAGAAGTACTAAGTGTTCATAACACTGAGACCAGATTGCAATGCCTTTCATGGATCTTCTCAGAAAGTACATAACATGTAAACGATGTTTTTACAACTTTATTTTTTTAATGCTTTTTAACAAGATTTATTTATTATTTATTTATTTGAGAGAGGGTGATAGAGAGCATGCATGTGAGCAGGGGGAGGGGTAGAGGAAGAGAAAGAGAATCTCAAGCAAACTTCCCACTGAGCATGGACCCTGAGATCATGACCCAAGCCAAAATCAATAGTTGGAAGCTCAATCGGCTAAGCCACCAAGCACCCCAATGACCTTATCTTTTAAGTTTATTTATTTATTTATTTTTTAGTAATCTCTACACCCAACCTGGGGCTCAAACTCACAACCCTGAGATCAAGAGTTGCATGCTTTTTTGACAGAGCCAGCCAGATGCCCCTTTACAACAATTTTAAAGACAATCGAAGTCTTAAGACAATTACTGATGTCCTCCAATGTACAAAAATGGCTACAACAATCTTACAGAAAAGGCAAGAAGTCTCATAAGGCTGATTATAATTTTCTTCAAAGAATAATAATAGCATCAAACTAAAGGGAAATTCAGTAAAAAGAATTACATGGTAAAGAATAATACAATATAATAATACAATATAATTTTGGTTTAATCCAAGGATGGATTCCAGAAAATTAAAGCAGTGAATCTCAACCATTTCACATACATCTAAGGGGTCAATGAGACTGGGTGGGAGAGAGATGTGGCACTTCCAAATGAAAATAAGACAGGCGTTCTTAAAAACGAAACAAGGCCTCCAGTTAATTCTGATGTGCTTACTCCTCTCCTCCCTCCACTCCCCAGCCTTCTGAGATTCTCTAATCAAGAGAAACAGACGACTGATTAGCCTTCAGAAAAATTGTCTTTGGGGTGCCTGAGTGGCTCAGTCAGTTAAGCGTCTAACTCTTGATTTCAGCTCAGGTCATGATCTCAGGGTCATGAGATCCAGCCCGGTGTCGGGCTCTGCATTCAGTGTGGAGTCTGCTTATGATTCTTTCCCTCTCCCTCTGCTTCTCTTCCCACCCTGCCTTGCTCATGCGCTGTCTCTCTCTCTCTCCAAAAAAAAAAAAAAAAAGGAAGAAAGAAAGAAAACTGTCTTTCATATTCTCTCAACAAAATTCTAGAAAAAAACAATTGGCATAAAAATAGTTAAGTGCAAAACCATAAACATGAATAACCACCTAAGCTGAGGGAAAGACTAACATCACGACACTCCACTCTTGCACAGAGGTAGCTGTTAGCAAATTCTGAAATGACAAGTTAAAGAACTGAATTTTCATCAACTAATTTGAAGATAAATCTACTTTGCCTGAAATATCTCATCCTCATTAAAACATCTTCCTACCAATGATTCAAAGATACAGTGAGAACAGATACAATAAGAGCTAAAAGAAAAGAACTGAGCCTTCAACTACATGATAAAAGACACCATATAAATATTTCATCACTGTTGTCAGATACAAGAAATAAGATATGAGTAGCTTTTACTTTTAAGTATAATATTCTTCTATCCATACCATTTATATTAAATACAACTAACTTCTCAAACTCCATAAATGTTTCTAAAAACTTTATAACATACGTCACAGGATCTAGTAGGCAGATTCACAAAGTGCCCAGATGAATGTGCCAAGCAGCAATAACTGTAAAATCCTAGTTACTATCACAAGCAAGTCTGTTATCTTGGAAACATTAAAAAAAATCATTAAAGCACTTTAAATGGCCCGTTATAATAGCACTTAACTCTCATCTGCTCAAATTTGAACATTTCATAAAAGGTTTGAGTTGTATAAGCTTACAAAAGTGGTGGTGATAAGACAAGTATGTCAACATCAATATCACAAGGCAAAACAGAACTACAATCAGAATATAAACAAAGAGCAATGGGGCTCAAAGTAAAGGGAGCACGGGTACAGCAGTACCCCCTTATCTGAAGTTTTGCTTTCCGCAGTTTCAGGCACCCCAGTCAGCCATGGTCCAGAAGCAGATGATCCTCCCTTTGACCTATCATCAGAAGGCCGGTAGCAGCCTCATACTACATCACAGTGCCCGTCTCGTTCACCTCACTTCACCTCATCGCGTAGGCATTTTATCATCTCTCATCATCACAAGAAGAAGAGGAGGGGGTATAGGCACACCAAGTATTTTTGAGAGAGACCACATTCCCATAATTTTTATTATAGTATATTGTTAGAATTGTTCCCTTTCCTAATTATTGCTGTTAATCTCTTACTGTGCCTAATTTATAAATTAAATTTTATCATAGGTATGTATGTATAGGAAAAGGCATAATGCATATAGGGTTCAGTACTATCTGTGGTTTCAGGCATCCACTGGGGGGTCTTGGAATGTACCCTCTGCAGATAAAGTTGGCGGGGGGATGGGACTACTGTACCTCGAAAAGCTGCAGAAAGGAAACAGCAATTGAAATGAACTTTGACAGCATCTGGGCAACAACAGCATACCAAGCAGAGACACAAGCATGAGCAATTACAGAGCAACAAGGAAACAAACTCTCCAGACCAGGGAACAATTCAATTTGGCTGGTGCACAGACTATGAATATGTAAGCAGGGAGAGATAAAGCTGGAAAACAGGCTATATTCATGTTTTATCAGGCAAAAAAAAAATTTTTAATTTAAACCCAAAGCCCAGTGAGTGTCTTTCTAGATTTGACAATGTGTGATGGCATCTAAAATACATATACTTACACTTTCTATCATCTTAATTTAGGCCCTCAATACCCAGACCACTGTGTCAGCCTCTGACCTGGTCTCTTTACCTCAAGCTCTCACACTTTCCATTTTCCACTTCCTCAAATACAATTCCACTCATTTTATCCCCTGTTACAGAAGATCTTCCATCAGATACCCTTCACTGAGACTTAAAATACAACATGATATTTAATAGAAAGTAATTAAAATCCAGAGGGGAGCAGAATGAGGAGATGGGAGAAAGAGGTGATGGGGATTAAGGAGTATACTTGTCATGATGAGCAGAGCATGATGTATAGAAATTCTGAATCACTAGATCGTACACCTGAAACTAATATAATACTGTATGTTAACTAACTGGGATTAAAATAAAAACTTAAAAAAATTTAAAATTAAAAAAAAGAAAATAACTAAAATCCAAAGAGTAGTAGTAACAACTCAGTACTGTTCAAATGTAGAATTAGAGATACCTCACAAAGTTATACAAACACACAGCCTTGAAAAAACGTCCATGGAAAATGCAGTATGCCCAATTCTGTTTTTCTATTAAAAACTATAAAAAAAAAACTAGAAAAATAGTAATTAAAAAGTAACTTAAAAATAACTAAATGCAACCCCCCAAAAAACTACTTAACCCCAAGATTAAAAAAAGGAAAATAAGAATAGGCAGACAACTGACACAATGAATGTACATTATATGATGTGATTTGGGGGGGGTGCCGAACCATTAAGGACTCAAACAAATAAAAGAATGTATTATGAAACAGTAGGGTATTTCCAATGTGTGGTGAATGATATTGGGGAAATAACAAAATGTTGGAAAAATAAAGTGAAATGCTTGCCTATTCCAAGGTCAGTGAATGCACAACTCCAGGAAGCACAGTTAATGTAATATTTCACGTGACACTGACTGCTACCGCCTGGGCTTGTGACATGAGGCAGTTATGAATGTACCATGTTTATGTGTTAAAAGCAAAATGTAAATCCTTGACTATGATGTATTTTTATCTTGTAATACTCAAAAGGAACACACTGAAATCCCAAACCAATCTCATATCTTGGCTGGGACAAACATCTGTTCAAAAGAAAAATGCAGGGAGCATCACAAAGGAGAGGAGGCACCATTATATATTTTTTTAAGTTTTTTTAAGTTATACAAGTCGACTTCCACTGACAAATAATATTGTTATAGTCCCTACCCAAAATTTATGAAAGTCCCAAATTCACACAATACTTTTGTCTCACAGAACTTTGGTTCTCATTTGGTTCTCATCCACCAGAGTACAAGCTGAGGAAGTAAGTACTAAGTTCAAGTAGAGGTCCTCTTCTTACTAGCTGCCTGCTCCGCGGGAATGTTACTTAATCTCATGAAGACTGTTCCCTCATCTGTAAAATGGTAACATCTACTCAGGGGACTGTTGTGAAGCTTCAGTGAGATAAAGTGTATACAATACTTAACACAGTACTTGCCAACAGAAATCAAATGGCTGTGAATTGTGTTAAGACTGTTGAATCACAGACCTGTACCTCTGAAACAAATAATACATTATACGTTAAAAAAACGAAGATAGTAGGAAGGGTAAAATGAAGGGGGGGAAATTGGAAGGGGAGATGAACCATGAGAGACTATGGACTCTGAGAAACAAACTGAGGGTTCTAGAGGGGAGGGGGTGGGGGGATGGGTTAGCCTGGTGATGGGTATTAAAGAGAGCATGTACTGAATGGAGCACTGGGTGTTATACGCAAACAATGAATCATGGAACACTACATCAAAAACTAATGATGTAATGTATAGTGATTAACATAACAATAAAATAAAATTTAAAAAAAGAAATCAAATGGCAGGTTTTATCACTTCACTGAAATTTTATTTTTAAAAAAAATTAACAAATGTACTTTCAATTATGTGATGTAGTTATAAAAAAGGAATCACTATGGATTACTCTAGCTCCTCAAAAAAGTACAACTCCTTCCAGCTTCAGTAGGAATTTGAGTCTTGATATTTACTTTTCTTAAATGTTTTTTATTCTCCTCCAGTAGCCATCTCTAACTTGAAAATCTTTACAGTAATACTTCAATATCTTGTTACCAGAAAAAATGCACAATGAATGTACATTATATGAGGTGATTTTTGGAAAGGAAAAAAAGGTAGCATTTTTGCACTCTACAACAGTAGAACACAACCACAGATGATGTATGCCCAATAGGACATTCAAAGTATCATACAAATTTGTTCTTTACTTCTATTTCTAAAGAAAGAAAAATAAGAAGAAAGCAATATTTGGGGTATCTATTATATAATAAGTTGAAAGGCAATCTATAAACTCTGTCTCATTAAACCTACCCTACAGTCCTTTGAAGTCTAAGAGAGAAGTTAACTTTTTGAAATTCACACAGTTATCATGAGAGATGGAAATGGGATTTAAACCAAGGTCTAGACAGTTTCAAAGCCTATGTTCTCCTATCTCTTAATTACATAGCAGGAACAATTATGATATTTTATGGTATAATTTTATGATGTTTTGAAGTCTCTAAAGTGTTAGTAAAGTGAATATTACTTTGATGAAAGAAAAGTTTATGAATACTGTGTTGTTCCGGTTATTACATTAAAATAAGTAGCCTCTGTATACCCATTCAACAAGATTTATTCATAAGTTATTTACCCTCAGTAGAAGTCTTCTCAAAAACTTTCAGTTCTTATTTTTGCCTTACAGTTAGCTCACTCTAAAATATCAATCTCATTATTTAGCTTTAGTTGGAAAGTCTCTATTAGGTGACTATTCTTAAGTATTCCCAAGCCTTATAAAGAAACAACAAACAAAATACATTCTCTCTATCCTTTACCCTCTGTCAAGCAATTACCATAGCTGGAGGAAACCAGGCAGAGGTTACTTCTCTCCTTTATCTTCCAAAGAGGAGATCATCATCTTGGCTAGCCTTCCATTCCCAAAGCATAACTGGATCAAGCTGGAGGATGCAGGTCACCATACAGCACATCCCAATAAAACTCCATTTTATCCCACTAACACTCTTAAGCAAAGGTTTGGATTCTGCAGATCACTCAATGATCTAATGCATCTCCCAAGAAATAATATGACCAATTTTCAAACTTCTTTTAGCAATATAACTTTTTCTTTTTCGAACGAATTATTTTACCAAACCCAAATTTATAAACAAGATAAAAGCAGATTACTCTCAATGAAGAAAATTAAGGGATCAGAGTCAAGAAATTCAACATTCCCTTCATCCAAATACCTCAGACTCCTCAGAACACAGTGTAAAACAAACATGATTTTGAGCTACTAACTTTCACAGGGCACTCCATAGAAAATATTCTGCTACTGCATCAAGATCCTGACTAAATATTATTCTTATATCTGTTAGAAATTAAGTATACCTGTGATTCATAACCAGACTTTACCACATCTGTAATCTGACCTGGGGAAACATGCTACAAATGTCCCAAAGACCAAGAATGGATTTTATCAATCTGCATAACTCTAAAACAGTCCTAGAGAGGAGCACAAAGTAGGGTTTAAAACATATCTACCAGCATAGTATTGAATATATAAATCTGGTTAGAACAAAAAGTTTTCTTTAATTTCCAAATTATCTGTCTGTAAGAATCTTTAATGTGACTTGAGGCCACTTTTTATTTCTTAAGAGCAACAGGCAGAAAAATGTATCATTAGCCATGATACCAGAAGAGTATGCAGGATATTTTGTAAGTAGGATCCCATTACAGCTGTTTACTTTAAAACCACCAGTTAACATTTGTATCTGGGTATAAAAATGGTGTCTGTTCCCTTACATAACTCTGGCACTTTCTTCTTCTATAAGGAGAGACAAGACACATTAAAACACTATGGGTAGGTGGGTGGATGGGTGTATATTTTATTTTGTTTTGACTCCAACCTCTTCCTAGAGCAGACTTCTAAAGATCAGTCATTCTCTTTCCTAGAAAAACAATCTTCTTTTCAGATAATTGATTTGGTACAAATGCTATATGTATTAGTTTCTTATTTGCTACATAGCATTACCACAAACTCAGAGGCTTGAAAACTACCAATTTATTGTCTTACAGTTCTGGAGGTTAGAAATCCAAAGTGGGTCCCAGTGGGCTAAAACCAAGGTATTGGCATGGCTGTATTCCTTTGAGGTTCTAGGGGAGAATCTGTTTCTTTGCTCATTCAAGTTGTTTGGCAGAATTTAGTTCCTTGTGGTTATAGACTGAGGTCGTCCCCACTTCCTTCTTGGCTGTCAGCTGAGGACAGTTCCCAGCTTCCAGAAGACATCTGCATGTCTTGGCAGATGGGGCCCCTTCCTTCATCTTCAAAGCCATCAAATCTGGTTAAGTACTTGGATACTTCAAATCTCTGCTGCCTCTTCTTCCATTATTGCATCTCTCGGACTACTCTTCAACTTTCCTGTTCTACTTGTAAAAACTCACATATTTAGAATCGACCCACCTGGATAATCCAGAATAATCTCCCCATCTCAAGGTCCATAACCTTAATCACATTTGCAAATTCCCTTTTGCCATGTGAAGTAACATGTTTCCAGGGACTAGGTTCCAGGGACTAGGCTCCAGGGACTAGGATGTGAACATCTTTGGGGGCCCATTAAATTTGTGCCTACCACATGATATTTATTGAGTTACTCTGACTTGAAGTCAGGAACAAAACCACAGAATGTATCACTATCCTCTGACTAAACTGAAAGTTATTAGGCCCAAACACATTAGAATTCAAAATGCTGAGCAACCTCTATTAAGCACAACCACTATCAGAGAATCCATCAATTTAAATAGTTAGTATCACTAAATCCTTACTTTTTAAATGGATGAATATCTAAATATCTGAACAGAACTTACTTAAGGCTGAGTAAACTAGATTTCTCCCTGTAAAATAGCACTGGTTTCTACCTTTAAGCTCCCTTCTTTGTTCACTTCGTCAATGTCCCACAAATCCTTATCTAGAAGTAAGCCTCCCATAAGGCTAAACTCACATTGGAAGACACACAGACTTAGACGAGATTTTCTGGAAAGCATGATGCTTTTTTTATCATAGACACAAAAACAAGTTTGTCAAAATGGTAATAAGACCCACGAGTGCAAGGCATAACATCCAGAATCTTAGAATCCCCATATTAAATAAATTCAAAGACTAAATAAAGAAATGGTAATGCTACTTTTGGGGCACCTGGGTGGCTCAGTTGGTTGAGCATCAAACTCTTGATTTCAGCTCAGGTCATGATCTCAGGGTCTTGAGATAGAGCTTGAGATTCTCTCCCTCTGCCCCTCCCCCCTCCTGTTCTCACTCTCTCTCTCTCTCTCTCTCTCTCTCCAAAATAAAATAAATAAATGAAATCTTTAAAAGAAAAGGAGAAATGGCATTGCTACTTTAAACTAGTTTAAGCATAGAGAAATGATTTCTATATGCTCTTCTAAGTATTTACCTTAGAATATAGATTGTTAAATAGAATAATGAGCCCATGCAACTGACTTCAGTCTTTAAGGAAAAATTTCCACAATACATGTCATCCTTTCAAAACAAAGTGATAACTTTTAATAATACTCCGAAAGGCAAATGATAGAATGACATGACAAATTTATTCTTCTAAGTTTGTATGTTACTTAGACTCTCTTAAACATTCTTGTATCCATTCATTCTTTGGAATACTGAGATTTCATATACATATTTAAGTCTGGCATTTAACGTTACTTCTAATTACATTTAAAAACTAAAAACAATGTATGAATTCTCAACCTACACATATTTTTTTTTTCAGAGTGATTCAAATTTAAAATGCTTGTTCAATGTTATGGGCTTTGAGTGCATATGAGAAACAGGCAAATACAAATTAATTTAGTCCAGCTTCCATTAATGGCAAAATGAGTTGGTCAGGCATAGTTTCCTGAAGATAATTTTTAAATCTAGATAAACCATTTTTCAAAACACACTATTTGAGGGCACTGGAAAGTGACCAAAGGCAGGAACAGACTAAAGAAGGTTTACATTTGAAATACAGAAACTGCAATGGGTAAGAATTGCAAGTTTGGGCTTTTTTTTTTTTTTTTGCCTCAGGGCACTCACCAGAACTACTCCCACCAACACCCCTAATTCCAGTACCCACAGCTCTTGCAGCAGAAAAATACAGGCTTACAGTCTAGAGGTTGCAGAGGCAGACAGATTAGCCACAAATTTAGGGAAGAAATTCTAAAAGCAAGAAAGCCAGAGAAGGAGCAAGACTCAAATCCCTGGCTTACCATTGAAATATACATGCAGAGGCAAGATCCAAGGGGATGCAGAGTAAAGCAAAGCAAAAATCAGAGGGGAGTTTGCCCTTAAAAGACTGGTAAGATAGGTAAGTTTACTGCACTTTTTAGACTGACGGCATTTCCCGAACAATACACAGCTCAAGCAGCAGAAAGCTGGGGCTTTATTAAGTTGAGGTGTCAGAGGACAGAGCTTATCGCTGAGGGAGCAGCTGTAAATTTAGGGAGGAAACTCAGAAAGAAAACAAAAAATGTAGAGAGGTAGGCCTATATTCTTAGTATCAACTCTGCCAAAATTCTAGGTGACAGCTAACTACAGAGGTACAGAGAGATCCATCAGCAGATCCATCTGCTGGGAAAACTAAGCCAGAGACAAAGGCGACACAGTACAGGGGGAAACAATCTGTTGCTTGTGACCAGACAAGTTTTCAGCCAGCTAAAATAACAACAACAAAAAGAACATAACAAAAGCTAGAATGATTAAAATGTATTATCTACAATGTCCACTTTTCAATCAAAAATTACTTCACATGCAAAGAAATGAGAGTGTGTGACCCATACTCATGGGAAAAAGGCAGTCAAGAGAAATGGACTCCATGAGTGAGCTCATATGTGAGATTTAGTAAACAATGACTTCACAGTAGCTACTATTTCACCTGAAATAATTTAACACCAACACTAAGTACATTGTGCTAAATTAAAGATGCAGTTGTAATCCCTAGTGCAACTCCTACAAAAATAATGCAAACATGTAGCTAAAAGGTCCACCGACAAGTGTTTGATTAACACAAAAGAAAGTGGGAAATTACAACAAAGAAAAGCCCAAGATGAAATGGCTTCAGTGGTGAATTAAAGATTACCAAAACTTCTCAAACTCTTCCAAAAAAACTGAAGAGGAGGGAACACTACCTAATTCATTCTACACGTTAGCATTATTACCCTGATACCAAAGCCAGACAAAGACAGTACAAGAACACTACAGGGCAACATCCCTTATAAATATAGATGCAAAAATCCTCAACAATATACTAGCAAACTGAATTCAGCAGTACATTAAAAGGATTACATACCATGAACAAGTGGAATTTACCTTTGTAATGCAAAAAAAGTTCAACATACAAAAATCAGTGAATACACTATATTAACATAATGAAGGAGGAAAAAAAATCACATGATCATCTCAGTTTGCAGGAAAAGGATCTGACAAAATTCAACATCCTTTTGTGATAAAAACACTTACTAAAATAGAGAAAAGAACTTCCTCTGCATATTAAAGGCCACACAAGAAAAACCCGCAGCCAACATCATACTCAATGATGAAAAACTGAACATTTTCCCCTCAGATCGGGAAAAAAGAATGCCTGCTTTCTCCACTTCTAGTCAAAATTGTACATGAAGTTCTGGCTTGTGCAATTAGACAAGAAAAAGAGATAAAAGGAATTCAAATTGGAAAAGAAGATGTAATATTACTTCTGTTCACAGATGACAAGATCTCATATACAGAAAATCCTAAAGACAACACACAGAGCTAAAAAATGAATTCAGCAAAGTTGCAGGATACAAAATCAACACACAAAAAGCAGTTACATTTCTATATATTAGCAATGAACAATTCAAAAAGAAAATCAGAAAATAATTCCATTTATACTGTATCAAAATGAATAAAATACTTAGGAACAAATTAAGGAGATTAAAAGCCTTATACACAGGAAACTACAAAAGACTTCCAAAAGAAATGAAAGACCTAAATAAATGGAAAAACTGTCTTCATAAATTGGAAAACTGAGTATTTTAAGATGACAACACTACCCAAAGTAATCTGAAGATCTAACGCCATCCCCATCAAAATCCAAATAGTACCTTTTTACAGAAATAGAACTAAAACTATAAAACTCTTAAAATTTTAGGGGAAAATCAAGTCCTAGATTTGGCAATGCTTTTTTTTCTTAATTGAAGTAGAGTTGACATGTAACATTACATTAGTTTCATGTAGTGATTCAACAATCATATACACTGCAAAATGCTCATAACAAATGTAGTTACTATAATATTGTTGACTATATTCCTTATGCTGTACTTTTCATCCTTGTGAATTATTTTATAACTGGAATTTTGTACCTTTTAATCCCCTTCACATATTTCAACCAACCCCTTCACCCTGCTCCCTTCTGGCAACCACTAGTTTGTTCTCTATAGATGAGTCTGTTTCTCTTTTTTGTCATTGTTGTTCATTGGTTTTGTTTTTTAGATTCCACATGTAAGTGAAATCATACCACAGCAATGGTTTGTTAAGTATTATACCAAAAGCACAGGGAACAAAAGAAAAAAAGGTAAGTTGGACTTCATCAAAATAAAAACTTCTGCATCAAATGATACTAGCAATAGAGTGGCAAGATGGCTCATAGAATAGGACAAAATATTTGTATAATCATGTATTTGATAAAACACTAGTATCCACAATATATTTAGAACTCAAGAACAATAACAACAAAAAACCCAACTTAAAAATTGGGCAAAGGGGGATGCCTGGGTGGCTCAGTCAGTTAGGCATCTGCCTTCGGCGTGGGTCATGATCCCAGCGTCCTGGGATCAAGTTCCACATAGGGCTCCTTGCTCAGCGGGGAGCCTGCTTCTCCCTCTGCCTGCCACTCCCCCTGCTTGTGCACATTCTCTCTTTCTCTCTGACAAATAAATAAAATCTTTAAAAAAAATAAAAATAAAAATTGGGAAAAGGACTTGAAAAGACATTTCTCCAAATAAGATACATAAATGGCCAATAAGCACATAAAAACATGTTCACCATCATTAGTCATTAGAGAAATGCAAATCAAAACCATGAGACACTACTTCACACCCACTAGGGTGACGGACGGACGGACGGACGGACGGACGGAAGGAAGGAAGGAAGGAAGGAAGGAAGGAAGGGGTATTGATGAGGATGTGAAGAAACTGGAACCCTAGTACATTGTTTGTGGAAATATAAAATGGGCAACCACTGTGGAATGTAGTTTGGCAGATTCTCAAAATGTTAAACACAGAATTAGCATATGACCCAGCAATTCCAAACCCAAAAGAACTAGAAACAGGGACCCAAATAGATACTGGTATACCAATGTTCATACACCATTTTTTTAAGATTTATTTATAATAAATAAATAATGAGAGAGAGACAGAGTGCACAGATGGGGAAGGGCAAAGGGAAAGGGAGAAAAACACTCAAGCAGACTCCCTGCTGAGCATGGAACCCAACACAAGGCTCAATCTCAGGACCCTGAGATCAGACCTGAGCTGAAACCAACAGTCAGATGCTTAACCGACAATGCTACCCAAGTGCCCCCACAGCAGCATTATTTACAACAGTCAAAGATGGAAACAACCCAAGTATCCACCAACAGATAAATAAAGAAAATATGGCATATACATGCAATGCTGCATTATTCAGCCATAAAAATGAAGTTCTGATACACACTAGAACATAGATGAACCTTGAAAACATTACACTAAATGAAGTAAGCCACACACAAAAGGACAAATATTGTATGGTTCCACTTACATGAACTATCTAGAATACATAAATTCATACAGACAGAAAGCAGAACATAGGTTAATAAGGAGTGGGGTAAAAGGAAAATGGGGAGTTATTGCTTGAGAACTGCAGAGTTTCTGTTTGGGATGATGAAAAGGTTTTAAAAATAGTGTCGAAGGTGATACTAACACTAAATTGTACACTTGAAAATGGCTCTTTTTTTTTTTTTAAGATTTTATGCATTTATTTCAGAGTGGGAGAGCACATGTGGGGGTGGTCAGAGGGAGAAGCAGACTCGCCGCTGAGCAGGGAGCCCAATGTGGGGCTCGATGCCAGGACTCTGGGATCGTGACCTGAGCTGAAGGCAGCTGTTTGATGGAGCCACCCAGGTGCCCAAGAATGGCTTTTTAAAAAGGACAAAAAGAAAAGAAAGCATGAAAGAAAGAAAGGAACAAAAGAAAAAAGATGACAGAAATAGAATACAACAGCAAAATGGCAAATTTAATTCAATCATATCAACATGTAGTAAAAATATAAATGAACAAACACTCCAAACAAAAGGAGACTGAAATTATGAGAATGAATAAAAAAACAAGACCCAACAATATTCTTTTACATGAAATACACTTTAAATATAAATTCAAAAACGGCCACAGTAATAAAAATATAAAGATAATGTGGCATAAAGATAGACACAGAGACGAATGGCACAGAATAGAATCCAAAATACACCTACATATATAAGGTCAATTGATTTTCTACAAAAGTCCCAAGGTAATTTTGTAGAGACAACAAGGTCTTTTCAACAAATGGTACTGGATTAGCTGGATATCTTTAGGGGAAAAAATAAGCTTCAACCTTTCCCTCACACTGTATCAAAATTATCTTGACACGGATAATGGACCTTAATACAGAAACTAAAACTACTATAAAACATCTGGAAGAAAAGGTAGGCGAAATTCTTTGCGCTCATAGGATAAGAAAAGATGTCTTAGATAGTGCTCAAAAAGCATGAACTACAAAATAAAACAAGATACCCTGGGCTTCATCAAAATTAAAATCTTCTGCTTAAATACCACCGCTAGGAATATTAAAGGAAAACCATATACTGGAAGAAAACACACATAATATACATATCTGACAGAAGACTTGTATCCAGACTATATAAAGACCTCTTACAACTCATTAAGAAGACAGACACCCACTCTAAAACAATGGCAAGAGATCTAGACAGACACTTCAAAAATAAGGTAAACAGAGGAGGAGCAAGATGGTGGAGGAGTAGGAGACCTAAATTCGTCTGGTCCCAGGAATTCAGCTAAATAGGTATGAAACCATTCTGAACACCAACAAACTCAACAGGAGATCGAAGAAAAGAAGAGCAGCAACTCTCTGAACAGAAAAGCGACCACTTTCTGAAAGGTAGGACCTGATGAGAAGTGAATCCAAGGCGATATCGGGAAGAAAGATGGCGGGGGAGGGGGCCTCCGTCAGCCCCTACCAGCAAGTGATAGAGCAGCAGAGCACAAAATCAAAATTTTAGAAGTCAGCTCAGCTGAGAGATGTCGCTCCAGTACCTAAGCAGGGGGGTGGAACCCTCGCTGGGACAGTGTGGTCTCAGGACCCTTGGGGTCACAGAAAGACCAGGGGTGCCTGAGAGCGGCAGAGCTCCCAGGTATTGGAGCGGGGAAGCCGGCTGCAGAGACGGAGCCGAGGCACGGGCTCTCAGCTCCTGGTTGCCATAAACTGTGATCCACGGTTCGGATCGGGCCGCTGCTCTTCCAGCAGGGACCCAACAAGCGGCAGATCCGGGGAGACTCCCCTTTCTCCCCCAGGAGGAGCGGCACGGGAGCGCACCGCAGGGATCTGCTGGGTTTGGAGACTCCACACGGGGTCGTGTGCCAGAGATAGAAACGCTCGGTCACAGGCCAGGTGAGCACGGAGTGCGGCTGGAGACCAGGGAGACAGGAGTGATTGACTGCTTTTCTCTGGGGGCGCACTGAGGACTGGGGCCGAGCTCCCATCTCCTACGGGGGTGGAGACTGGGAGGCCGCCATTTTCAATCTCCTCCTCCAAAGCTGTAGGGAAAGCTTGCAGGGAACAAAACCTCCCAAGAGCAAACCCGAGCAGATTACTTACCCCGCCCCCAGAGAGGGCCGGGCAATTCCACCTCAGGCAAAGACATTTGAGAACCACAGGTCCCTCCCCCAGAAGATCAGCAAGAACAGCCAGCCAAGACCAAGTTTACCGATCAAAGAGAACGGCAGAATTCCATCACTAGGGGAATACAGCACATAGAATTCATGGCTTTTTCCCCCTGATTCTTTAGTCTTTCAAAGTTAATTTTTAAAATTTTCTTTACTTTTTTCTTTTTCTATTTTTAGTTGAATTTTTCTTCTTTCCTTTTTCAACCAACACCTATCAATTCCTTTTTAAAAATCTTTTATAATTTTTCATTTTTACACTCATAGTCTATCTCTTCATTGTATTTAACCTTATGTTTTGTATATATATATAAGTTTTTCTTCCTTTAAAATTTTGTGATACAGCTTCTTCTAACAGACCAAAATACACCCTAAATCTAGGGTATGACGTTGTCCTAGTCTACTGCCTGATCACATTCTTTTTTTTTTAATTTTTTTTCATTCTTTTTTCAACCAACTTCTTATCAATTCCTTTTTTAAAACCTTTTTAAATTTTCATCTTTACAGTCATATTCCATCCCTTCATCATTATTTACCCTTATTTTTGTATATATGTTAAGTTTTTCTTTAAAATTTTGGGAGGCAATTTCTTTTAACAGATCAAAATACAGGCAAAATCTAGTGTGTGGCTCTGTTATATTCATTACATTCACCAGCCTGATCATATTCTTTTTTTTTTTCTCCCCCCCACCCCCCCCGTTTCAGGTCTCTTCTGATTAGTTTACTGTATATTCTTCTGAGGTCATTACTAACATTTTAGCATTTTTTTAGCATTTTGTTCTCTCATTCATCTATTCTCCTCTGGACAAAATGACAAGATGGAAAAACTCACCTCAAAAAAAAGAACAAGAGGCAGTACTGACTGCCAGGGACCTAATCAATACGGACATTAGTAAGATGTTGGAACTAGAGTTCAGAACGACGATTGTAAAAATATTAGCTGGGCTTGAAAAAAGCATAGAGGATACCAGAGAATCCCTTTCTGGAGAAATAAAAGAACTAAAATCTAACCAAATTGAAATCAAAAAGGCTATTAGTGAGGTGCAATCAAAAATGGAGGCTCTAACTGCTAGGATAAATGAGGCAGAAGAAAGAATCAGTGAGATAGAAGACAAAATGATGGAAAATAAAGAAGCTGAGAAAAAGAGAGATAAACAACTACTGGATCACGAGGGCAGAATTCGAGAGATAAGTGATACCATAAAGTGAAACAACATTAGAATAATTGGGATCCCAGAAGAAGAAGAAAGAGAGAGACGGGCAGAAGGTATACTGGAGCAATTTATAGAAGAGAACTTCCCTAATTTGGGGAAGGAAACAGGCATCAAAATCCAGGAGGCACAGAGAAATCCCCTCAAAAGCAATAAAAATAGGTCAACACCCCGACATCTAATAGTAAAACTTACAGTCTCAGAGACAAAGAGAAAATCCTGAAAGCAGCTCGGGACAAGAGATATGTAACCTACAATGGTAGAAACATTAGATTGGCAACAGACCTATCCACAGAGACCTGGCAGGCCAGAAAGGACTGGCAGGATATATTCAGAGCACTAAATGAGAAAAATATGCAGCCAAGAATACTATATCCAGCTAGGCTGTCATTGAAAATAGAAGGAGAGAGAAAAAGCTTCCAGGACAAACAAAAACTAAAGGAATTTGCAAACACGAAACCAGCCCTACAAGAAATCTTGAAAGGGGTCCTCTAAGCAAAGAGAGAGCCTAAAAGCAACATAGACCAGAAAGGAACACAGACAATATACAGTAACAGTCACCTTACAGGCAATACAATGGCACTAAATTCCTATCTTTCAATAGTTACCCTGAATGTAAATGGGCTAAATACCCCAATCAAAAGACACAGGCTATCAGATTGGATTAAAAAACAAGACCCATCGATATGCTGTCTGCAAGAGACTCATTTTAGACCCAAAGACACCTCCAGATTGAAAGTGAGGGGGTGGAAAACCATTTACCATGCTAATGGACACCAAAAGAAAGCTGGGGTGGCAATCCTTATATCAGACAAATTAGATTTTAAACCAAAGACTATAATAAGAGATGAGGAAGGACACTATATCCTACTTAAAAGGTCTATCCAACAAGAAGATCTAACAATTGTAAATATCTATGCCCCTAACATGGAAGCAGCCAATTATATAAGCCAATTCATAACAAAATCAAAGAAACACATTGACAATAATACAATAATAGTAGGGGACTTTAACACTGCCCTCACAGAAATGGGACAGGTCATCTAAGCAAAAGATCAACAAGAAAATAAAGGCTTTAAATGACACATTGGACCAGATGGACTTCACAGATATATTCAGAACATTCCATCCCAAAGCAACAGAATACACATTCTTCTCTAGTGCCCATGGAACATTCTCTAGAATAGATCACATCCTGGGTCACAAATCAGGTCTCAACCGGTACCAAAAGACTGGGATCATTCCCTGCATATTTTCGGACCACAATGCTTTGAAACTAGAACTCAACTACAAGAGGAAAGTCAGAAAGAACTCAAATACATGGAGGCTTAAGAGCATCCTACTAAAGAATGAATGGGTCAACCAGGAAATTAAAGAAGAATTAAAAAAATTCATGGAAACCAATGAAAATGAAAACACAACTGTTCAAAATCTTTGGCAGTCCTAAGAGGAAAGTATATAGCAATACAAGCAAAGGTGGTCCTAAGAGGAAAGTATATAGCAATACAAGCCTTTCTCAAGAAATAAGAAAGGTCTCAAATACACAACTTAACCCTATACCTAAAGGAGCTGGAGAAAGAACAGCAAATAAAGCCTAAACCCAGCAGGAGAAGAGAAATAATAAAGATCAGAGCAGAAATCAATGAAATAGAAACCAAAAGAACAGTAGAACAGATCAACGAAACTAGGAGCTGGTTCTTTGAAAGAATTAATAAGATTGATAAACCCCTGGCCAGACTTATCAAAAAGAAAAGAGAAATGACCCAAATAAATAAAATCATGAATGAAAGAGGAGCAATCACAACCAACACCAAAGAAATACAATTATAAGAACATATTATGACCAACTATATGCCAACAAATTAGATAATCTGGAGGAAATGGATGCATTCCTAGAGCATATAAACTACCAAACTGAACCAGGAAGAAATAGAAAACCTGAACAGACCCAAAACCAGTAAGGAAATTGAAGCAGTAATCAAAAATCTCCCAACAAACAAGAGCCCAGGGCCAGATGGCTTCCCAGGGGAATTCTACCAAACATTTAAAGAAGAATTAATACCTATTCTTCTGAAACTGTTGCAAAAAACAGAAATGGAAGGAAAACTTCCAAACTCGTTTTATGAGGCCAGCATTACCTTGATCCCAAAACCAGACAAAGACCCCATCAAACAGGAGAATTATAGATCAATATTCATGATGAACATGGATGCAAAAATTCTCACCAAAATACTAGCCAATAGCATCCAACAGTACATTAAAAGGATTATTCACCACGACCAAGTGTCATTTATCCCTGGGCTGCAAGGTTGGCTCAACATCTGCAAATCAATCAGTGTGATACAATATATTAATAAAAGAAAGAACAAGAACCATATGATCCTCTCAATAGATGCAGAAAAAGCATTTGACAAAGTACAGCATCCTTTCTTGATCAAAACTCTTCACAGTGTAGGGATAGAGGGTACATACCTCAAAATCATAAAAGCCATCTATGAAAAACCCAAAGGCGAATATCATTCTCAATGGGGAAAAACTGAGAGCTTTCCCCCTAAGGTCAGGAACACGGCAGGGATGTCCACTATCACCACTGCTATTCAACATAGTACTAGAAGTCCTAGCCACAGCAATCAGACAACAAAAAGAAATAAAAGGCATCTGAATTGGCAAAGAAGAAGTCAAACTCTCACTGTTTGCAGATGATATGATACTTTATGTGGAAAACCCAAAAGACTCCACCCCAAAACTTCTAGAACTCATAAAGGAAGTCAGTAAAGTGGCAGGATATAAAATCAGTGCACAGAAATCAGTGGCATTTCTATACACCAACAAGACAGAAGAAAGAGAAATGAAGGAGTCGATCCCATTTACAATTGCACCCAAAACCATAAGATACCTAGGAATAAATCTAACCAAAGAGGCAAAGGATCTGTACTCAGAAAACTATAAAATACTCATGAAAGAAATTGAGGAAGACACAAAGAAATGGAAAAACGTTCCATGCTCATGGATTGGAAGAACAAATATTGTGAAGATGTCGATGCTACCTAGAGCAATCTACACATTTAATGCAATCCCTATCAAAATACCATCCACTTTTTTCAAAGAAATGGAAGAAATAATCCTAAAATTTGTATGGAACCGGAAAAGACCCCGAATAGCCAGAGGAATGTTGAAAAAGAAAAGCAAAGCTGGCAGCATCACAATTCCGGACTTCCAGCTCTATTACATAGCTGTCATCATCAAGACAGTATGGTACTGGCACAGAAACAGACACATAGATCAATGGAACAGAATAGAGAGCCCTGAAATGGACCCTCAACTCTATGGTCAACTAATCTTTGACAAAGCAGGAGAGAATGTCCAATGGAAAAAAGACAGTCTCTTCAACAAATGGTGTTGGGAAAATTGGACAGCCACATGCAGAAGAATGAAACTGGACCATTTCCCTACACCTCACACAAAAAGAGACTCAAAATGGGTGAAAGACCTAAATTGACACAGGAATCCATCAACATCCTAAAGGAGAACACAGGCAGCAACCTCTACGACCTCAGATGCAGCAACTCCTTCCTAGAAACATCGCCAAAGGCAAGGGAAGCAAGGGCAAAAATGAACTACTGGGACTTCATCAAGATAAAAAGCTTTTGCACAGGCAAAGGAAACAGTCAACAAAACCGAAAGACAACCGACAGAATGGGAGAAGATATTTGCAAATGACATATCAGCTAGTATCCAAAATCTATAAAGAACTTATCAAACTCACACCCAAAGAACAAATAATCCAATCAAGAAATGGGCAGAAAACATGAACAGACATTTTTCCAAAGAAGAGATCCAAATGGCCAACAGACACATGAAAAAGTGCTCAACATCACTCGGCATCAGGGAAATCCAAATCAAAACCTCAATGAGATAGCACCTCATACCATTCAGAATGGCTGAAATTAACAAGTCAGGAAATGACAGATGTTGGCGAGGATGTGGAGAAAGGACAACCCTCCTACACTGTTGGTGGGAATGCAAGCTGGTGCAGCCACTCTGGAAAACAGTATGGATGTTCCTCAAAAAGTTGAAAATAGAGCTACCCTACGACCCAGCAATTGCACTACTGGGTATTTACCCAAAAGATACAAATGTAGTGATCTGAAGGGGCATGTGTACCCCAATGTTTATAGCAGCAATGTCCACAATAGCCAAACTATGGAAAGAGCCTAGATGTCCATCAACAGATGAATGGATAAATATATACATACACACACACACACAATGAAATATTATGCAGCCATCAAAAAAATGAAATCTTGTCATTTGCAATGATATGGATGGAACTATAGGGTATTATGCTAAGCAAAATAAGTCAATCAGAGAAAGACAAGTATCATATGATCTCACTGATATAAGGAATTTGAGAAAAAAGACAGAGGATCATAGGGGAAGGGAGGGAAAAATGAAACAAGACGAAACCAGAGAGGGAGACAAACCACAAGAGACTCTTAATCTCAGGAAACAAAATGAGGGTTGCTGGAGTGGAGGAGGGGGTGGGAGGGATGGGGTGGCTGGGTGATGGACATTGGGGAGGGTATGTACTATGGTGAGCACTGTGAATTGTTTAAGACTGATGAATCACAGACCTGTGTCCCTGAAACAAATACTACATTATATGTTAATAAGAAAAATAAAAACAAAAAACAAAAAAAATAAGGTAAGCAAAACGGGAAATAAACACAAAAATAGGCTCAAAATCATGTAATCATGTCAGTGTAAGTTAAAATCACAAGGAGATATCACTACACATCTATTAGAGTGCCTAAAATTAAAATGATTCACAATGCCACACATTGAAGGATGTAAAGCAAATGGGACTCTCATGTACTGCTAGTGAAAATGTGCAATGTACAACCAGTTTGGAAAATAGTGTAGCAAATCTTAAGAAATTAATCATAACACAGAAAACTGAGGAATTCCACTCAAGGTATTTACCCAAGAGCATTGAAAATAAATGTTCATAAGAGCTTTATTTACAATGGTCAAAAGATGAAAACCACCCAAATATGCATCAAAAGCAATGGATACACACACTGTGGTATATACAGGCAGTGGAATACTACTCATCAAAGGAGTATATATTGTATGATTCCAAGTATATGAAATTCAAGAAAGAGCAAATGAAATCTCTAATAACCCAAAGTTTGTGTTGGAAGAGAGAAGACTGACTTAAAGAGGCACCAAACAATTTTTTTTTTTTTTTAAGATTTTATTTATTTATTTGACAGAGAGAGACACAGCGAGAGAGGGAACACAAGCAGGGGGAGTGGGAGAGGGAGAAGCAGGCTTCCCGCCGAGCAGGGAGCCCGATGTGGGACTTGATCCCAGGACCCTGGGATCATGACCTGAGCCGAAGGCAGACGCTTAACGACTGAGCCACCCAGGCGCCCAAGGCACCAAACAATTTTTTGGGGTGATGAAAATGTTCTGTATCTTGACTGTGGTGGTAATTATACCAATGTATATACATATCACATCCCATCATAGTGTACAGTTCAAATGGGTGCATTTTACTGCATATAAGTCATACCTGAAAAAAGTTGATTTTTTATAAACGGATTTAAATCTGTTTCTTGATATTTCCCAAAAAGGAACAGCCACCCCAATCTCAATCTAACTCTGGTGCCCACATTCTTCTTCCAGTTCTTCAAATGCATCATTAGTCCAGCTCCACTTGGGAAGGAAGGGACTATGGTTAGAGCACAACAGAAATGTACTTAAGAAAAAGGGAGGGAGGAGGAAGAGGAAGAACTGGGTGGGAGAGATTGTAAAGAAGATGAGGAAAAATGGAAAAAGTGGGGGGTGCGGGGGAGAGACATGAAGAAGTAATGAGAGAAGAGATATGAAAGAAAGGAGATAATCTGATAAGATTATATGTGTGAACACATAGGTTATAAAGACCATACCAATATAAAGTATTAGTATTACTATCCAGGAAAGTTTTTAAAAAGTGTGTGAAATCAAGAAAATGAGAGAACTGACTGAAATGGTAATGAGATCTGGTATCTGTTTATTTGTTGCAAATAGGAGAGTAGTAGGTCTCAACTTCAAAGTTTGGATAGAAATAGGGATATAATATCTAGTCACTACCTCTAGTTCCTCCTTTTCATCTGCATCTATTTGCAAAGAAAGTTTTTCCAAAAAGTTTGGAACTTCCCAGCTCACTTCCCTCAAATTTCCTTAGCTCAGATGAGATCACATGTCTAAACAAATTACAGGAAAGAAAGAAACTACCAAGGCCAATCATGATCTAAGCCCTGGAGTAAGGGCAGAGCCCCTTCCCTGAGCCCAGGGTTACTAAGATGAAAACTCAACAAATCTTGAACTCTGCCAGAAAGGAAGAAGAGGGGGAAAAAGGATTTGGGAAGACAATAACGTATATTACATTGATGGAGTATAGATCCATATGTTTTGGAAACCAAATTAAAATGTAAGAGTTGGCATCCTGTTTTGAAAAATAAAGATCCTATCCAACCGCTCTTTCCTAAAACAGACAGACGAAAGAGGTGTTCAGGAATAGTTGCTGACAAATTCAGCATTTTCCTCAAGCAGCAGCTCTTGATAAACTTGAGAAGTTAAAAAACTGAATCTCCAGAGATGCAGACCATATAATTTAGGTATAGAGATTTTCCAAAGCAGATGTTACCAATCCCTGTAAATGCTACAGAAAAATCTTTATTAATCTCCATGTACCATCTCATTCTGAGCATCACGCCTTCTTAATGTACTCACCAGAATAAATTAGCCATAAGCTATATCCCTAGCTAACAAACTTGGCCATTTTGAGTTATATATGGTATTAACTAATTGGATTTTAGAGAATGGTTTGCCAGACAGAATGATACCAGGATTTTTTTCCAAAGTGGAATTATTTTAATATATTGATGTATTAATTTTAGTGTTAAAATGTAAATAATATAGATCACCACCACTGACCACTGAACATATTCCTAGTTGTGATAATAAAATTATATTATCAGCATTATCTTCCATTTAGATATGGTAGAAAAGTATATTTCTGATTCACTGCAACAGATTTCAAGTCTGTAACATAGAAATTAAAACAAATGAATAAAACTGCATCCTGTTTTACTGAACATGTCTCTCAGAATATCATTCCTGTTGTTTTCATGGCATTAAAATGTTAAACTCTGGGGGCGCCTGGCTGGCTCAGTCTGTTATGCATCTGCCTTTCCAGTGCCCCATCCTACATCTGACTCCCTGCTCAGTGGGGCATCTGCTTCTCCCTCTCCCTCTGCTCCTCTCCCCCACTCGTGCTCTCTCTCTCTCTCTCTCAAATGAATAAAATCTTTGAAAAAATAAAAAAATCAAATAAAATGCTAAACTCCATAAATATACCTACAATCATAAATTTACATCAAACACTTTTAGCCTATAGCTAAATCTAATTTACCAAACCAAAGACTGATAAAAATGTTGCATGTAGTTCTAGGCTTTTTTATATATAAAGTAATGAAGTATAATGGCATTGAAAAGTAGAACATCCCACCTAAGTTCCCAAAAAATATCAGACTTAGAGATCCAAATGCAATTCACTAAGAAGTAGGCTAACACCATTTTTAAGGAAAAGTCAATAAAATAATCCAGTAAAAAGAAAAAAAAGGTCAATAAAATAATAAGCCTGTATTTCTGAGGCACTCTTCATATCCATAATTTTTAAAACTTAACATTATTAATGATATAAATACTGGAACGGAAAAGAGGTTGAGAACTACTGGGCTAAGCATCCAAATGGGAAAAAAAAAAGACAAAAAACAAACCTTTAGAACCAAGAAATAAAAAAATTTGATACATTACTAGTCTGAAGAACCTTACACTAAATAAATCATTCCCAAATACTCATAAATGTTCCAGCAAGGGATGACAAATAGTAAGGTGCAATACAGAGCTTCCATAAGCATTAAATGACCATATGTAATAAAACATACACCTAGAAATACTACTGTAACTTTGAAATGTATGAAAATATTCTAAAGTTTACAGAAAGTAAGCTGTGGGCTCTTGGGTGGCTCAGTCGGTAAAAGTGTCTGCCTCTGGCTCAGGTCATGATCCCAGGGTTCTGGAATCGAGTCCCGCATCAGGCTCCCTGCTCAAGGGGAGCCTGCCTCTCCCTCTCCCTCTGCTGTTTCTTCCCACTCTCGCTCTATCTCGCCTTCTCTCAAATAAATAAATAAAATCTTAAAACAAAACAAAAAGTAAACTGCTTGTTTTGCCTGGATGTTATCCTGCTTTTTTTGATACGATGTGATAAAAGATAAAACCAGTAAAATAGGATCATAAACGCTGTGTGGTTATCATCTGTTAAATATAAACTTTAGTAACATTAAATTTCATTAATTAAAGAGGGGTAGTGTATAATTTTAATATGCTTATCTCTGTAACAGGCAAACCCCTACCTCAGCACAAGTCCACTCTTCTGAACATTTGGATTGAGCACGGCATCACCCCCACCTGGTGGCAGCTGAATCCAGTCACATACGTAAGTAACTTAGAGACCATCTAAAACAAACATACTTACTGAAAAGGTTTATCATCACAGGTGATTACAATATAGGTTGAAAAATGCATATTGAACTCTCCACATTGAAGTCACAAAAAAAACCTATGCGTGTATTAAATGCATTTAAGAAATCACCTCGGGCCTAATTTAATACTGGAAATAGTTATATGGCATATTTACAAATTTTCCTATCAGAAGAAAATTTTAGTAAGCTTGAAATAATAAAACTTTCTGAAATTTTCATCAACAACATCATCTTGTAGACATCTCAAAAAACATAAATCAGTTCAGTAAATTATCAGTCACCTAGTACGTGGCAAAGATTATATAAATCATACTTCTCTCACCTGTGCATAAATCAGAAATGTTTGCCCGTAAGTACTGTTTTACTAGATTGAGAAAATATCAGTTACAAAACGAAGAGTAGTGGGTGAAACAAACATACAGATAATCCTTTCCTTCTACATTAAATATTTCCCAAAATATTTCTCTGATAAATTTGGTTTACAGAATATTTTCTCATGATACATGGTACTAATGTATCGCAGCTTAGCAATATTACAAAACTCAGAAAACAGGACATAATAAAAATTAATTTCTATTATATCCAACTGCTTAATTATAACTTATGCTCGGTTATATTTTAAAAAATGATCTTTAAATGTTAAATCAATAAAGCTTTTATATAGAAGTTACTAACAACAGTCAACCAATAATCACAACATAAAATATATTACATAAACACGGTATATCTTAAATGTCATTTTTTTATCCTTTCTTTTTTTTAAAAGGACCCTGAGATCTACTAAAGGCAGCAATGCCTTTTGTAAAGTAATTGAATGATGCTATAGAGTTTAAGGAAAAGAGTACAGCACTGGTGGTTAAGAGGTCAGGCTCTGCCATCAGATTTTTACAGATATGCCAGGCATGTGACCTAGAGCCCACTAGAATATAAGCTCTTATACAGGGGAGGGCACTCCTTTTATGTTTTGTTCACTGATATATCTGCAATATCAAGAACAGCACATGGCACACATAGCAGGCATTCAATAAATATGGGCTGAATGAACAAATGAATTTATCTAAGTCTTATGGTGAGAAATTGAGTGGAGCTTTTTTCTTATCTTTTCATGGAAAATGCAGATGAACCAAGATGAGAAAGCTGGGAAGAGAGGAGACTGGTTTCTCCCATGGACGATGAGAATAATAATAATAACAATAATAATAACATCATCATTGTCATTATCAGTTTTTTTTTTTTATTTATTTTTTTTTTTTAAAGATTTTATTTATTTATTTGACAGAGAGAGAGAGAGAACAAGTAGGCAGAGAGGCAGGCAGAGGCAGAGGGAGAAGCAGGCTCCCTGCTGAGCAGGGAGCCCGATGTGGGGCTCGATCCCAGGACCCTGGGATCATGACCTGAGCTGAAGGCAGCGGCTTAACCGACTGAGCCACCCAGGTGCCCCTGTCATTATCAGTTTTAAGCTTCGTTTCAGATAAGGACATACCTTAAACTTCTCAAACACAAAAACTACATTTACTCATATTATACCAGGTTCCTACAAAGCTACAGGGCTTATGTGTACTGAAACCTAACTATTTGCTAAATAAACTAAATGAATCATAAATCATGATTTTCATAAAAAGACTAGAGAGAAAAAAAAAAAAGACTAGAGAGTCCACATGAAAGTATGCTCTGCTTATTTTTTTATGGAAAATTTTTTCTCCTCCAATCCCTACTAGTAGGATAAGTAAAAATTAATTAGGAACTAAAAATTTTTAAACTACCTAGAAATAAAGTTATCATAAAACACAATATATATGATGTACATATATTATTTTAAAACTAAAAATCTTTGAAAATATAAAAACAGACTGGAATGAATGAGAAGACATATTTCTGTTTAGAAAGCATCAATACTATAAAAAGATACAAAGCTTATCATATTAACATATAAATCTTAAGTATTTAAATACTAACAAGTTTCCTCCAGCAAGTGGGATTAGCAGAAAATCATTCTAAAGTTCAAGAGACCAAATGTATGACTAAAATTTAGGGAACACTCAAACTCCCAATTCATATCTGGAATATAACTGTACTCAGCACTGAGATACAATTTTAATTGGAAGCAGAAACCTGATCAATTTTACTGTGTCCTACACTTGGATAAAATAACGTATAAACTAAATAGGGACAGTCAACAACATGAAGCATAAAACAAGAAATAGAGAGTCAAGAGATTGGCAGTGACCAAGAGAGGTTCCCCATGACCCAAGACTTATTCAGAACTCCAGGTAAAAGTAGGCACATTATTAATGTGAAGATGTAAGCATCAGGCTTATCACACTTTGCGCCAAATATCTGAATCATACAACCAGCTTCCCTTGATCTAACTCAAATTCTACCAACAAGTCTCTGATTACAAATTTGTTTTTCCCTTTAATCCATCCAGAGAGAAAATTAAATGTGTTCAGCCCAACGAACAGCACATATCTCACTGCAAATTAATGAACAGTGTTCTGGATTATAAACCAGTATCCTGTGAACTTGGTTAATATGAAGGGAAAGATGAAGCAGAATCAAGAAAATTTCAGAAGGATGAGTTGTCGTTATAGTTTGTGAGAGCTCCAATCACCCCTACCTATATATGAATCCCCTATCCCATTTCTCCCCAAAAGCTGTGAAAAGAATGCCTATCAATGGGAGGAGGGGGATGAATTATGAATCATCTCTGCCTCAACTCAAGACTCACAAAAAGCTGGGCTGTGATCCCTCTATGGATCAACCCTTTTTCACTTGTATTGCTGGTCTCTGATTTGTTGCTCATTCTTTTTATGTATTTTTTCTTATTATGTATTTTTGTAAGTCAAATGAATGCCTTCTTTACAACAAGTCAGGCAATAAAATATCCATACACATTATTAATTCTCACTGTTGGCAAAATAAAGTTTCTAAGCCAGAAAAAGTGAGAGAGAAATAAACCCTAATTATGGTAACTTCACAAGGTAAATATTGGCTCTTGGTAGTCATGACTCTCAAAAACACCTAGTAAACTTTAAGATAATTAAAGATTCATCGTTTAAAAAAAATTCCAAAAGTAAGGGTCTAATACAAATAAGGAGAAATAAAATGTAAGGAATCTAAATGAAATCACAAGTAGAGAGGAACTAGGTTCAAACTGAATTTCTCAACAACTCCAAGGCAACTAGTATACAAGAAAAGATTATCTACCTAAAAGCAAATTAGTACAGATTTATGTCTTCCATGTTCTCTCTACAATTAAATATTCTATCAAAAACTAATGATGTAATGTATGGTGATTAACATAACATAATTAAAAAAATACATTTAAATATTCTAATCCAATAGTATCCAGCAGAATTTTAACATTTGATAACACTAAAGCAAAGGGTATACTAGATTCTTTACCAATGAGTATATGGTGGATAGGTCAAGTTGTCTATATCATGGGTAGAATACCTCATAATGCTCCAAAGGAGAAAACAAATAATGTTGATTGTGGAAATGTAGCACTTTCTGGTTTCACCACTATAGCTTCGATTCAACGCAGAAAAAGTACAAATGCATTCCATGGAATAAGGAAACCTGTTACTCAACCTGATCTAGATACACTGATACTACAAAAACCTTTTCAATAGTTTTAATCTTAAGTAATTTCAGACACTAATTTAATTTGTAAGAAGGTCCCTTCCTCTGGTTCACAATGACAGCTTACCAAGCTGCTCAAAAAATTCTGAAAAGATATCAAGCTTATGAATCATGTAGAGACCCTGATTTGATGGGCTAACAACAATTTTAAAGGGTAGTTGGTACTAAAAATACATTTTTAAGTACATTATCTTGCCGATGCTCAAAAAAAAATGTTATCAATTTGTAGTAAGCCCCAACTAAATTTTCATCTAGTCTTGGGACTCTTCTTAAAGAAAAGCATTAAATCAATGATACAATTTAATCCTGAAACCTACACTAAGTAGTTTTAAAAAATCATTGCAGAACAGTCTGCCTGAAAAATTCCAAGTATGCCTGCACTAATCCTGCTTATTCTCAGTAAGACACTAGTACAATTTTAATTTTTATTTCCCTAATGCCTAATGATGTTGAGCACCTTACAGGCACAGCTGCCATCCACTTTGGTGAAGTGTCTGTACAAATCTTTTGCCTATTTTTTAATTGCGTTGTTTGTGTTCTTACCAAGGTTGTAGAGTGTTCTATATATTCTGGACACTAGTCCTTTAGCAAATACATACTTTGCATGTATTTTCTTCCTGTTGATGGCTTGTCTTTTCATTCTTCTAATAGTATCATTCAAAGAACAGAAGTTTTAAATTTTGATAAAATCTAATTTATCAGTTTTTCTGTGTGTGAATTGTGCTTTGAATGATATATCTATGAAATCATTTTCTAATTCAAAGTCACAGGGGCGCCTGGGTGGCTCAGTTGTTAAGCGTCTGCCTTCGGCTCAGGTCATGATCCCAGGGTCCTGGGGTCGAGCCCCGCATCAGACTCCCTGCTCCGCGGGAAGCCTGCTTCTCCCTCTCCCACTCCCCCTGCTTGTGTTCCCTCTCTCGCTGTGTCTCTCTCTGTCAAATAAATAAATAAAATCTTAAAACAAAGTCACAGAAATGTTCTCTTGTATTTCCTTCTAGATTTTCTATAATGTAGGTTTTACATTTAGGGCTATGATCCATTTTCAGTTAATTTTTTTTTTTTAATATGAAGTGAGGTATGACTACAAGTTCACTGTTTCGCATATGGCTATCCAATTGTGCCAGTACCATCTGCTGAAAAGACTACCTTCTCCCTGCTAAATTTGTCAAAAATCAGTTGTTCATATAAGTGTGGGTCTATTTCTAGACTCACTATTCTGTTCCATTGATATGTTTGTCTATCTTTTTGTCTTGTTTACTATAAGTTTTTGTAGTAAGTCTTCAAATCAGGTAGGGTTAATCTTCCAACTTTGTTCTCTTTTAAAAGCTTTGTCTATCTAGATATTTTGCATTTCCATATGAATTTTCAAATCACTTTGTTAATTTCTAAATAAAAACCTGTTAGGATTCAGATTATAACCATATTGAATTCATATAGATCAATTTAGGGAGAATGGATATCTTAACAATATTAAGTCTTCCATTTCACAGACAAGGTTTATTTATTAATTTATGTCTTCTTTCACCATTCACAATGTTTTCTAGTTCTCAGTCTATATGTCTTATGAATCTTTTGTCAAATTCAACCTAAGTATTTCATATTTTTCATATTATAATTGGCATTTTTGAATTTCAATTTCCAATTGCTTGTTAACAGTAGAGTATATGGAAATAAAACTAATTTTTGTATATTAATCTTGTATCCTGAAATCTTGCTAAACTCCTTTATTAGTTCAAATTTTTTGTAAACTCAAAACAGAGTACCACTATACATCTATTAGAACGGCTAAAATTAACAAGACTGACTATTACAAGTGTTAGCATGTGGAGGAAGCACAATTTTCATATACTACTGGTAGGAATGTAAAATTTTACAACTACTTTGAAAAACACCTTGGCAATTTCTTAAAAAGTTAAACATACATCTACCATATGATCTAGCCATTCCATTCCTATGTATTTATCAAAGAGAAATGAAAGCATATATGTCCATACAAAGACTTGTACATGAATGTTCATAGCAGCTTGATTTGTTATAGCCAAAAACTAGAAACAACCCAAATATCCATCAACAGGCTAATGGATAAGCCAATTGTGGGATATCTAACAGATGGAATACTACTCAGAAAAAGAAAGGAAGGAGCTATTGATACACACAACAACATGGATAAATCTCAAAATTAACTGACTGGAAGAAGCCACAAAAACACATACAAACTGTATGATTTCTAAAGTGCCAACTAAATCTACAGTGACAGAAAGAAGATCAGCAAATGCCTGAGGAAGGCTTGCCAAGTGGCAGGAGGAAACTTTTGGGAGCGATAGTTATGTTCATTACCTTGATGCTGGTGATGTTTCGTATCAAAACTTACCAAACTATACATTTTCAATATGTGCAGTTTATTGAATGTCATTTAGACCTCAATTTAAGAAAAGGTACCAATATAAAATAATTGTCACCAGGTACCAGAATATACTTTTTATATTGGTATATAATTCAAATACCATAAAATTCAACAGTTTAAGTGCACAATTCAGCAGCTTTTCCATATATTGATGAGGTTGTGCAACAATCACCACTATTTAATTCCAGAACATTTTCATCATCCCAAAGAGAAATTGGTAGCCTTTAGCAGTCACTCTACATTCCCTCCAGTCCCTCAAAATATACTTAATTTCCAGATGACAATGTATTTCGTCTGGTCTCTGCAATCCAACCGTCAAGACCTTTCAAGTTTAAGAGATTATTTTTAGTTAATTTCAAGGGCCTGTGTAAACACTACTACTCTTCATCATTTTATTCTTTCTAATGAGAATCAGAACCATACTGATATAGACACTGATAATTTCAGAGATGTTCCAATCATAAAATATCATTTTGTATATATGTGTAATTGTAATACTGATTCCCAAGTTATTACTTTTATTAACATATTAATTCCAAAAGAAGAAACTTTATTTTCCTCTTGGCTTCTCCTTATTATCAATGCCAGGGTTGGCTAAGACTGAACCACAGTGGTGAATGATGAAGAGATGATGTCTTTGCAAATTTTGAATGGTATATAATCTGCAAAGGTTTAAAAATTTAAGTTAATATAATCCATTTTGAGATAATTCCACCATGAACTATATTTTCTCAACAACTATTCACCATTTAATATTTTAAAAACTTTGGATAAAGCCAATGCTTCATTGGAAGGGTAATGGGTTTATACTCTACACTGAACCAACTCAGAACATTATGATTGATACTTGTGTCTGTTTTTTTAAAAAGAAGACATCACCATTTGCATTACAGCATCTGTTTTTTCTAGAAAAAAATGACAGTCATAATCAAAATCTAGCAATTTTTTATTATGGAACAGTGTCAATGATGACAAATATACATAATAAACCTCGGAATAATTTGTGCCTGTTTTTAGTGATTCTATTATCCTACAGATTATTTTTGGAGCAAAGAAATTAAATGTGATAAAGCAAAAAATAAAAGCTTATACTAGAATTTTTACACTCCTACATTTAGCACATATTGTGAAAAAAAACACTCAAGCGTTACTCACTGATTAAAAATTAACTTTTTAACAGACTTTAACTATAGAGAACAAACTGATGATTACTAGAGGAGAGGTGGGGGGGATGGGTTAAATAGGTGATGGGGATTAAGGAGTGCGTTTAGCTGTGATGAGCACCCAGTGATGTACGGAAGTACTGAATCACTATATTATACACCTGAAAATAATATAACACTTTATGTTAACTAACTAGAACTTAAAAACTTAAATTTTTTTAATTTAAGTAAATATTAATTTTTTATATAATATATTCCAAGCATACTAAATCACAAGTTAGATATATTCCCAATGATGTGCCTAAGCAATGTATTTGAGCGTTAAAAATTGATACTGAAGTATCATTTATGAAGGAGGTTATACTGCTTTAGTAAAAAATATGGAATAAGCATTACAACCTGACTATGTAATTGAAATATCAAAGATAGAAAAATGCAAAAATAACATGTAATGCATATCTTTCTGATATTATTTTCAAAGCATACCACAAAGAGTAAGTAGACTCTTGATACTTGAATTGGATATCATCAAAGACCTCCGGACCTACAAAGGTACAAAATCACTAAACACATCCACTTCAGAAGAATTACAGAGTACCCAAAGAAAAGAAGAAAACCACAAAGCCTCATTAAAATGCAGGTGTTAGTTCTATGTACACTCAGTAGCTATTCAAAATTTTGCCTGAAATATGAACTATATCATCATGGACCTTGCAGCTTGTTAACAGTCAAAACCATGAATGTTAAACCCTTGAATGTCAAGAGTCTGTTTTAAACACTTGAAAGATGAATGAGCATATTAAGAAATGAATTCAATAAGTCTTCTAGGCATAATGTCAACATAGGATTTGTCACCTAAAAAAAATTTCTCCTACAGAAATGAAAATTAAGTTCACATGAAAACCTGTACACAAATGTTTACAGTAGCTCTATTCATAACCACCAAAAACTAGGAACAACATAAACTTCCTTCAGTCCTTGAATCAATAAACTGTGGTAAAACCACACAATGATATTCCACCAAACACCAAGTAACAAACAATGGTATAAATAAAAACTTGGATATATCTCAAAGGTATTATGCTGAATACAAAAAGCAGCCTCAAAAGGTTACATACTTTATAATCCCATTTATGTGACATTCCCCAAAATATAAAACTAAACTGATGGAGAACCAATCAATGGTTGCCAAAGTTAGGGGAGGAGGTGAGACTGTAAAGGGATAGCAGGAGGAACTTTTTGGGGTGATGAAACTTATTCTATATCATGACTGTGCTGGCGATTACATGAACCTATGCATGTGTTAAAATTCATAGGCGTGTACACCCAAAAAAACGGCCAATTCTACCGTATGAGAATTTAAAAAATAAACAGCATTTCTAAGAAATCAACTAATTTTATTCACCCATTTTGAAAAGCGTGACAATGTTGTATATGGCCAATTATTAAATACATTTGTTCAATAATATTTGTTACTGGTGATAACAAAAGCCAACAAATCAAGTGACTGAAAAATCTGTAAAACTCTACTAATTTTTTAATCAAAAGAGGACTTACCAAGTTCATTAAGACTCTGAGCAGCTTTTGTTATCTCTCTACTCCCCCCTTGCAGTTGTCCTTGGAGTCTCTTAGTGAGATATAAGATGCGAATTATTCTCCGAAGCAAATCACAGGCAACCTGTGTAAATATCAAAATAAAATAAGTAAGTGTAATCAATCCATGAAGTTTCATTACTATTATGCTGTGAATCTGTCCATTCTTTCCAGATGCTAACGACTCATTCATGTCTTTTTTGTGTTTTCTACCCATCAGAAACCTAAAAAATCACAAAGCCTGGAAAGCATCATTTTACAGTAAACTCTAGTTTATCCCCAAAGAAGAGATTTGGGGATCAAAGTGCTGTGAAACCCGGGAACTCCTTTCCTCAGTCCTAGACTAGTTTTCTTCTCTAGGCCAGTGGTTCGCAGTCTTCATATTAAATTCAAAAGCGTAGGTTCCAAAAGTTCCAAGCCCACACCATAGCCCTGACCAATTAAATCAGGATCTCTAGAGGTGGGAACTAAGCATCAGTACTTTTTTTTAATACCCTCGGTGGTGCCAGTGTGCAACCAAGGTTGACAGCTACTGTGCTGGTGCTGCTTAGCTACTGCCTCTGTTTCCAATCCTGGTGTCTCTTTTCTAGGTCCACAGGGGAGCAGACTTAAAACTTCTCCTGATTTCACTAGACCTTAAGGAATAAGTATCCCCTCCTTGAATTTGTCTAATGGTTCTTTTATCACTAATAACAAATTATGAAAGTTATTAAAACAAAAAAAACTATCATATATACATGTCACCTCCTATTCTCTTTTCATCACCAGATGTAATATTTCACCTTTACCTAGCCAAAAGACTAAGACACAAAATGAAGAGTCATGTATTTCAGGACACTTTATTGTAGAAGCTGGATCCAGAGCAATGGCCTGAGGGAGAGACAGAAGAGGGGGGACTGACGGAATAATAGATATGTAGTGACCTTTAGTATCAGTAGTGCTAATGAAGAGAGACAGTCTATGCTGCTGCATTACCACCATCTTTATGGCCCTGAAGCTGGCTGAGAAGAACATCTCCCATCTAAGGAGGAAAATCATTAACTGGAGGCAGTAAGAATTAAAAGCACTAGGAAAAGAGTTGAGACTCCAGCTATAAACATTTTTTTCTGAATGAAACACACAAACACACCCAGGCCCAGAACCACACGTGCACCCACACAACATACAGAGACACATAAACATAAAATTTGTTCAAAAATACAATGTTTACAAACATATGTAAGTCAAAGGTGACCAATTACTAAATATGCTTACCTCAATGCTTTTTTTTTTTTTTTAAGATTTTATTTATTTATTTGACAGAGAGAGACACAGCGAGAGAGGGAACACAAGGAGGGGGAATGAGAGAGGGAGAAGCAGGCTTCCCACTGAGCAGGGAGCCCGATCCCAGGACTATGGGATAATGACCTGAGCCGAAGGCAGACGCTTAAGGACTGAGCCACCCAGGCACCCCACCTGAATGCTTTTCTGAGTAACTACAGTCTAAAGCACTTACGATGATAAAAGAATGCCAACTAAGAATCTGTCCCTGAAAATTGGAAGATTTGGGCATCTTTATCTTTTAATTAAATTTTATTTATTTTCTGAATAAGTAATATAAGCACATAATTTAAGATTCAAAAGAAAAAAAAGTCACCCTCATATCTCTATGTCACAAATATGCACTTATCAAAAACCACCGTTATCAGTTTCTTGCTTGTCAGAATAGTGTTTTTTTTGTTTTGTTTTTATTTTATTTATTTATTTGACAGAGAGAGACACAGCGAGAGAGGGAACACAAGCAGGGGGAGTAGGAGAGGGAGAAGCAGGCCTCCCGCTGAGCAGGGAGCCCGATGCGGGGCTCGATCCCAGGACCCTGAGATCATGACCTGAGCCGAAGGCAGATGCTTAACGACTGAGCCACCCAGGCGCCCCCAGAATAGTGTTTTTAAATGAACCAGTTGGAATGTTGAATCCCTAGTGATCATTCCTCTGGGATTCTAAATACATCATGAGGAGAAACACCAGATCTTACTTTAGTCTAATCACCTAGAATTGTCCTTCTAGAATTCCCCAGTACCTGTCCAATAAAGGATATGCCCTCAAAAATGAAATCTTTGAGCTTATTTCTAATGCTTTTATTTTTAACCATACTTCATCTGTCATCAAGTCTTATTGACTATTCTTCTGTTGCATATCACAACTGTTACATTATCTTTGTTCCTACAAGCATCACATAATCCAAATCTTTACCACCTTCACCTTCACAATGTGATGTACCACTAGCTTTCCAATCTCTTCCTGAAATCCATCCTGCTAGGTTTATCTTCTTAGAAACACAGTTTTCAGCACTCCAGCCCCCCTTTTTAATAAACTTCAGTGGCTCTCTACTGAGAGATTATGTTCAGTCTTCTCATGATAGCATTTAATAAAGTCCTCAGTCAAGAAGTCTTAGATAATATATAAGGCATCACTTACCACCATTTCCTAATATAGTGGCCTCCACTCCGGCCAATTTCCCTTCCTTATTTTTTATTTTGGACTTTTATAACCAAATTTAATACAAACATTATTCAGCACTAAAAAGAAATGAGATATCAAGCCAGGAAAAGGCATAGAGGAGCCTTAAATTCATGTTACTAAGTGAAAGAAGTTAATCTGAAAGGCTGTATATTGTATGATTCCAACTATCTTAACACTCTGGAAAAGGCAAAACTATAAAGGAAAAAGATCAGTGGCTGCCAAAGTTTGGAGGAATGAATAGGCAGAGTATAGAGGACTTTCAGGGCACTAAAAATACTTTGTATAACACTATAATGACTGACATATGTCACCATACATTTGTCCCAAACCACTGAATGTACACCAAGAGTGAACCCTGATGTGAACTATGGACTTTGGGAGATGATGTGTCAATATAAGTTCATCAACTGTAACACACGTACCACTCTGGGAGTTTGGGGGGAGATGGTGATTGAGGGAGAGGCCATGCATGTGTGGGGACAGGGGATATGGGAGACACCTCCATCTTCCTCTTACTTTCGCTGTGAACCTAAAACTGCTCTAAAATAGTCTTTGAAATAGATATAGATATTACAAACACAGAAAACCACACAGAGAAATTACAGCTAACTGAACTTGGAACCACCATGCAGATCAGAAGACAGAACCATGTCAGCGACTACAGAAGCCCTCCATGTATGTACCCTATCCCAGTCATGACACCCTCCACCCATTCCCTTCTAGCTCTCCCATCCCAACCAAGAAACACCACTACTCTGGTTTTTGTGGTAATCACTTCCTTACTTTTATTTATAGTTTTATTACTGAAATGTATATACCTAACTGCTATAGTTTAAACTCGCCCTTTTTTTTTAATCCATATAGGTACCCTCACCATCTCTTACTTTTTCTTTACAATCTGCTAAGTATATTCGACCATCTGTCCTATACATTTCCCACAGGCTGGGTTTCACGGAATGCAGTCCCAGTGTGCAGCTGAACATGTTCCTCTGTCTTGCGTGTTTCCCATACATTGGCAGTTGGATGTAGGCAGCTTTGTCAGACTCAGGCTTAGTATTTTGGGTGTTTTCCTTAGGTAGTGGTGCATGTGCAGCACATGTGTGATTTTCTCTTTGTGTTGTTAGCAGTCACTGATACTCAATGTCAAAATCCATTAAAATATAGAGATTACTCCAATTCTATCATTTTGTCTTTACTTGCTAGCATATAAAATTTTCTATAAAAAGAAACTTTACCTCACCTACTATATGTTTACCTGGTGGTACTGTTCATAAAGAAAAGTAAAAATAAATACTTGATTCTTTCCCTTGCTTCATCAGATTTCAAAATTAAAGACTGTTTTCCTGATATCTACTAAAGATGAACAATTAGTGGGTTTGGTTTTGTTTGGGCTGTCAGTATGAACTCAGAGATTTAGACATAATACAGGATGCCAAGCCACTTAGCTCTTACCCTTGCAGATGCTCACCTTGTCCCTTTGTGGCCAGTGGGAGCCTCTGAGGGTGATCAATGGTACCAAATGCCTGAGAAAGAGGTTTCCCGGGACCCGGGACTTCCAGTGCTAAAACTGAGCTTGTTAGTCATCCCAGAGGCTCTTTGAGTTGGCTCCTCAATCCTTTTGTCTTGACTCTAGTTAGTAATGGCTGATAGCTTCCTTGATATATAGTATAAAAATATTCCAGGATCATTTTATATATTTCATGCCCTGGAATCAAAGATTTATCAAAGAAGCCCCAGTTTCTTTTAGAAGTCAGCAGCATTTCAAGAACACATTCTGGGAACTAGGTTTGCTCATTTCTGTGACTTTTCAGCAGACATAGCTAGGAAATGTCAGAATCAAATTACATAAAAAAAAAAAATTATAAGGACCAAAAAACAGAAGGACCACATCTTTAAATTGCTAAAAGAAAACTGTCAACCTAGAACTCTATATCCAATGAACATATCTTCAAGAATGAAAGTGAAAAAAGCCGCTTTCATGTAAAATAAATTAAGAGAATAGAAAAAAAAATTATCACATATTCATTTGCTTTATTCCATAATATACATAAAACATCTTCAGATTAATATTATACATATACATATGTACAAAAATATATACATATGTGATGTATATGTCAAGATAAAATTAAAATACCTCATGAGTTCATACTGATATTTCCAATTAAAAATCAGGAGCACAGGGTGTTTACTTATTCTTCTAACTTACATCTGTACATTATTTCTTCCACAGAGACTTCCGCCTCTCAGAGACATGAGAAATAACAGAATTAGAATAATTTAAAATTATGCATTTGCTTTGCTGCACAACACACAGAAAACATTATCTCAATACAAAACCCACACTACAAACACAAATATGACAGCTGAAGACAGTTTATGAAAACATGTTTTGCACATGCTCTCCCTACATTTTTTTTTACAGTTGAGCTTTGTCAAAACATACAGCCATTACATGAGATACTCCCCTTTATATCCTTCACTTAATCTCAGCTCTAATGCTCATCACCAGTCTTTAGTGTTTCTCTAGTCATTCTCAAGTACACTATCAGATTCCCAAGGAAAGATTCATGGGAACAATCTTCCCCGCATTCTTCTTTGTGGATGGCTGTCTCTATACTTGAAAATCAGTTTGGCAGGTCTACCAATACCTACTGTTGCAGAAAAAAAATCAACCCAAAACTTAGTGGTTGAAAATGATTTGTTCGGTCTCACAATTCTGTGGGTAATTTTGGCAGGGTTCATATGCTCCCTGTGCTATCACCTGGGATTACTGACTCTGCTGCATCCGGCTGACAAAGAGGCTGGTCTGGACAGTACCAGAGGGCTTCACTCCCGTGTCTGGTGCTTCAGTGCTTCTGCACCTATCACCTCCACATGGTTAGCTGGGTCTTCCTCACAGCATGGTGGTCTCAAGGTAGTTGGACTGCTTCCACAGACAGTGGCTTTCCCAGAGCAGAACAAAAGCAGCTATGCCCCTTGGAGGCGAGGTCCAGAACTAGCACAAAATCACTTCCACAGCACAGGTTCTTTGGTTTTGCTATGGTAGTTGCTCTCTCTGTTTTTACAGTGTTTGGGGACACTGGCATTTTATGTTGCTGTTACCTTTCTCTTCCTTCCTTCCTGGCACATTCATTTGTTTGGTGGATAATCATACAGCCAGTAAAATAAAGCATCATTCCAATTCTATCCACAATAAAGTAGATAAAATTATTTGACACCACATTAACTGAAAACTAAAAAGGACCCTACTTAATTATATGATGAAAACCACATATCTATAAAACATAAACACATAGAAAAGAGAATATGTTTTAAGGATGATTTCTTCCGTCTTTATTCAAACATTTTCTCAAACTTCCTTACTTAATTCCAAAGTGAAAAAGTTAAATTAAAAACTTTCCAGTAAAAAGCTAATATATGTGTATGACTTAAAAAATTAAAAAGTAAAATGATAAAAAGTTAAAAAAATAATTTGAAAGATAAAAATGTTATATAATAGGTATGTGGATTATATCTCAACAAAGCTGTTACACTGAAAGTTAAAAAACTCATTTTCTTATATAATTTTAAAGTTAAAAAAATTTAAATACTCTATGTAAGAGATAATAAGCTCTTCAAAATTTCTTTCTGAAAAACTCTGAGGCAGTTCATAAGCAAACAATGTTACTAAAATGAGCTAAGATAGATGATTCTTGGGGTGATAATTAAATTCAACTCATGTCTTCATGTATATAGATGAAGTCAGAAGCCTCTGCTTGGAGAAAGAAAAGGCTTCTGGAAAGAGAGTGAAATGGGGATAAAAAGCAAAAAGAATTAAATGTAAAAGTACTTTCTTCTAATTGAGAGAACAATCATAGTGATTTTATGTTCAAGGCAAAAACAACTTCATAGCTCTTTCTTTCTTGCTTTCTTATACCACATGCATTTAAATGAATTAGGAGCTCAAAGAATAAAAAGATTAAACAGGAACATTAAAGTCTCCCCAATGTTCAAAACAGAAATGACTAAATAAAGTGAACAGAATAAAAATGGTTAAAACATAATAAGCTTCCAAAGAGCCCCAGACTTCAAAATAGTTTTAAAGGCAGCACATTTCTAAGATGAATTTCCTTCCTAAAGTAAGCCTGCATAGGAGTCAATCCAGGAAAAATTAAATACTGTAAATAAAGATACCAAAATGTCCACAGGCATATTTCTTTCTCTTTATTTTCCCTTCCTCTCTTTCTTCCTTTATAATAATTTGGCCAAAGTTATTCAATTTAGTTGTTCCTCTAGTATAATATCTTTTAAAATAAGGGGGTAGAAAATTAGGGCACATATTTAATAACCATCATAAAAATAAAAAGTGTTTATCTTAAACACAATCCTGACTTCTCATGCTTGTGTAACCATAAAAAATAAAAACATTTATAAAAGAAAAGATCACAGCTTCACAGAATCATAGCATTTTAGAGCTGGAAGGGAATTCACAGACTCACTCCAAACTTTCATTATAAAAGAACATACCACCACCACAAAACTGGTAATTAGGTATGGTGAAGGATGAGTTAACTAACCTTATTGTGGTAATCACCTGGTAATCACCTCACAATATACACACGTATCAAATCATCATGTTACACACTTTAAACTTATACAATGTTATATGTCAGTTATAACTCAATAAAGCTGGGGGGGGGGGCGGTTAAAGATACTCAAGTTCCTTCACTACCATGCTGCTCGAGTGATGAAGAATAGCAGTCAGGCCTCAGAAGTCCTAGACCAGTGTACTTCATCAGTACTTATGAAGCTGGACTTGTTCCTGATTTTATTTTATTTTATTTTATTTTTTTACCTCCAGCAAGCTTCTGGAAAACAGGAACTATACTGTCTACCTTTTTTATATATTCCACAGAATCAAAAGCAAAGAATATTAAATTTAGAGAAAGAAATCTCATTTTGCAGTTATAATGTGCTGCACACTGGCTTTATGAACTCCAGCAAGTAACTTTCAGAACCTCGGTTTACTTATCCATAAAATGATGATAAGCAACTTCTAAACATAATTATTATAAAAGTCAAATGATTCAGAATGCTTGAAATTTTCATTCATTATAAAATCCTGCATAAACATGAAATTTCCCTTATTGCTAATAGCTAGATAAGAGGCAAAAATAAATAGGTTCTTAAAACTTACTGTCAAAGGAGTGTATTGAACAAAGGGGGGAAAAAAAGAAATGCATGATTCTGACAGGTTTAAGATCTGGAGCTGAAAGCAAAGAAGTGAACGAAAATTAAAATTTTAATTGAAAAATCAAATTTTAATTCACTGCCTAAAATTAAACATAAATCTACCATCATTACATGTTAGTTTATTCTTTCATACGAAAAAGAATTCCCCTGAACATAATGCCATGATTTAAGTACAAAAGGAGAAAGTTATCCTAAAAAAGCATTATCTAAATCCCAACTTAACTATGAGGAGGTATTGTTTTAATGTATATCTTAACATAAAAGTAAAACATTGACTCGCAGGAGAGAACTCTTACAATGTTCTGGGCACTTGCAGTGCCCAGACTCCTCAGGAAAGTAGCTTGGGCAGGTCCTTATACATAGTTCACCAAACCTCAGGTCATATAGGACTTTGAGACCTTGGCCACAACTGATTAGATTGGGAAACAGTGGTAGGTCAAAAGAAACTATACCAAGTCTGTCACCAGTGACCTATGACATTGTCTTGCATAAGAACTGCCCAAATTGTTACTGGCAGGAAAGTGGCAATAAGCAGAAACCTTGAAACAAAAGCAGCAAGAGTGAGAAGAAACAATGAGCAAGTGAAAAGGAGAATGAGTTATCCCACATGGCAGAAAGAAAAAGTAGCAGATAGAGATATGAACACACAGAGCCTGAGTCACAGAAAAGCATGAATGTTGGTATGCTATTACAGGCCAAGCAATGTCTTACTGTACACACGTGTCACGCTGTTTCAGGATTCCTCTTTGGCTGTTAGGACAGGTTCCCATGCATCCTCACTGCTCCACATGCTCTTAAGTAGCTATCCCTGAAATAACCTGAAAGTATCTCTTTTCTATCTGAAAAAGACTAAGACATCCAAACTCTTCCCACATGCTGTATTTCTCAAGTTGTTATAGGAGAGATGCGTAAGTAAATTAAAAAGAAATTAGTATACATGTATGTTTTGTTCAGAAACATATGCTACATATTTAGGAAAAATATTAAAACTAGGGCACAGACTAAGGAAAAGATCATTTTACTCATTTCTTAAACATTTAACTGTCTGGTATATAATGCTATGCTAGGGCTAGAGATTCAAATATTAATAATATATGATCACAGCCCATAAGGAGCTCAGTCTTATAAGAGAGTATAAAGAAGATAAAAGCTATGCAGAAAGTACTATAGTGGAAGTATCTACAGGATTTTAAAGGAACCAAAAAATGAAAAAGAAATATTCTGCTTTGCCAAAAGGAAGGGCAGGAGAGGCCCTCACAAAAGAATTGACACATCAATTAGAATCTGTTGAATGACAAGAACATTCTGAGTTAGAGAAAAAAGAAAATGTGCAAAGAAATGAATGTGAGAATTTCTAGTAAAAGGCAAAGTTGATAAAGGCAAGCAGAGGCCATATCATGAAGGGGCTTACATGCCATACTGAGGACTTAATCCTTCATTCTATTTCTTGTTAAGAAACTAAGGAATAATTTTATCAGGAAAATAAAATAATCTGATGTTTGTTTTATGAAAAAAGATGAGATGTGAGTTTTCTATTTTCAGTATGCCAGACTAGGTTGTTACCTTACCACTGAAAACAACTAAAAATGTTGTATGACATGTAAAAATGTCCAAAAAGCATCAAAGAAGTGATAGAACATATAGAGATACCAAGCTAAAAGTGAAGCACAGGAGAATCCAGAAAGAAAAGAAGCAAATCCACTTGTAATGTGAGAACACTTGCTAATCTTGGAAAACTACAACCTACATCTTGACAGCCTCGGAGGCCAAGTGGAGTAGACGGTTAAAATTGATTAAATTTAATGTTGTTTTGGACTTATAGTGATTTCTGATGCCACGCAGAAACAAAACCAATCGTCTCTGAAGGACTCAGATATTCTAAAAAATAACTTCTCAAAAAAAAAAAAAAAAATGTCCAGCACACAGCAAAAGATAATCAGGCACCCAAAGAAACTGAACTCCATTAGACAAAACAGGCAAACATACTACAAAATAAACATACCCACAAACACTACAGATACTGTACCTCCCAGAGTCAGGTAACAGAAAACCTCAGCAGTATAGATACAAAGAAGTAAAAGTCAGAACACAAGAAACAGGACAGGTCATACAGCATTTCAGGAAAATAAAAATAGAACTTCTAAAAATAAAATCAACATTACCAAAATTTAGCAAAATAATAATAGGCTAGTTTAATCACAGGCTATAATTGGCGAAAGAAAGAATTAATGAAATGAAAATACAATCAGAAAAAAGTCCAGGAAAGACAAAAACACATAGACTAAGGAAAAGTGAGTAAATGACTTGGATGACAAAGAAAGTTGAGCATATATTTATCAGATTCTGAAGACAAAGGAGAGAGAGAATGATGTATATTTGAAGAAATCATGGCTTAGAAATGATGAAAGAGATAAACTCACAGATGGAAAAAGAATTGACACGAATAAAAAGGAACCATATTCTAAAACTGAAGGGAATCAAAAAGAAGAGAAAATCCTAAAAGAAGCCAGAGGAAAACTACAGATTACCTTTAAAAGTCCAGGTCAGAATGAAAGCTTTTCACCAACTAAAATAGAAGGCAGAACATAATGGAATGATATCTTCCAAGTGAAGAAAATAATAAACAATAAGAAAGGAAGGAAGGAAGTAGGTCAAAAACCAACTTTTAAAATGAGCAAAACAGGGCGCCTGGGTGGCTCAGTTGGTTAAGCGACTGCCTTTGGCTCAGGTCATGATCCTGGAGTCCCGGGATCAAGTCCCGCATCGGGCTCCCTGCTCAGCAGGAAGTCTGCTTCTCCCTCTGACCCTCCCCCCTCTCATGCTCTATCTCATTCTCTCTCTCAAATAAATAAATAAAAATCTTTAAAAAAAAAAAATGAGCAAAACATCTGAATAAGAGAAGATATACAAATGGCTAACAGGCACCATAATTAACAGTCTGTTTCTTGGTTTGTCTCTCTCTCCTTTTCCCTTTGCTCATTTGTTTTGTTTCTTAAATTCCACATGTGAATGAAATCATATGGTATTTGTCTTTCTCTGATTAATCTGGCTTAGCATTATATTCTCTAGCTCCATCTATGTTGTAGCTAATGGTAAGAGTTCATTTGTTTCGTGGCTGAATAACATTCCATTGTGTTATATATACCACATCTTCTTTATCCATTCATCGACTGATGGGCACTTGGGTTGCTTCCATATCCTGGCTATCATAAATTAATGCTGCTGTAAACATAGAGGTGCAGGTATCCCTCTGAATTAGTTTTTTGTATTCTTTGGGTTAATTCCCAGTAGTGAGATTGCTGGATGATAGGGTTAATTCTATTTTTAACTTCTTGAGGAACCTCCATACTGCTTTCCACAGTGGCAGCACCAGTTTGCATTCCCACCAACACTGATGGTTACCAGAGGGGAGGTAGGTGGGGGGTGGGTTAAATAGATGATGGGGATTAAGGAGTGCACTTACTGTGATGAGCACCAAGTGATACATGGAATTGTTGAATCAGTGTATTGTACACCTGAAACTAATAACACATTGTAAAAAAAATAATAAAATAATTTTTTAAAATGGCCAATAGGCACAATAAAAGATGCTCAATATCTTTAGTCATTAGGGAAATTCAAAGTTCTCAAATGAATAAAATCTTTAAAAAATAAATTTTAAAAATTAAAAAGAAAATAAAACAACCATGAGGTACTACTTCATACCCAGTAAGATGGCTATATTAAAAAGAAGTGTTGTAAGAAATAAAGAAATTGAAACTTTCATACATTGCTGGCAGGAATGGAATATGGTACAGCTGCTTTGGAAAACAGTTTGGCATTCCTCAAAAAGTTTCTTTTTCCAGAGATTGAGAAATAACTGACATATAACACTGTCTAAATTTAACATTGTACACATATTAATTTGATACATCAAAATATTAAACAAGTAGCATATGACCTTGCATATTCTCAAGTAAACACCCAAAATAATTGAAAACAATATGTCCACACAAAAACCTATACAAAAATATTTATAACAGTTCTTATTCATCATAGTCAAAAAGTAGAAACTACCCAAATGTCCATCAAGTGATGGGAAAACAAACTGGATGGATAAACAAAAATGTGGTATGTCCATATAATGTAATATTATTTGTTCTTAAAAAGAAATGAAGTATTGACACATACTACAACAAAGATGAACATTGAAAGCTTTATGCTTTCAAGTGAAAGAAACCAGACAAAAAATGCCACATAATGTATGATGCATTTGTATGAAATGTCCAACATAGGCAACTCCATGGGCACAAACAGCAGATTAGAGAGTTGGTGAGGGCATGGGTAAAGGGGAGTGACTACTAGTGGACATAAAGTTTCTTTTTGGGGTAATGAAAATGTTTTGACATTAGATGTGCTAGTTGCACAACCTCATGACAATAGTAAAAACCACTCACTTTACACTTAAAAATACACTTTAAAGTGGTGAATTTTATAGCATGTGACTTACAACTCCATTTTTAAAACTGAAAGCAACTTCTACTTCCAATGTGATGGAATGATAGGCTGGATTTACACTCCCATCTTAAACAACCAGAAAACTGCACAAAGTACATGAAATCATTTTCAGACAATGAACAACAGATAGCACAGGACTGTGATCCCTGGAAGAAAGAAAACGAAGAAAATGAACTTGGGGCACCTGGCTGGCTCAGTCGGTGCAGCATGCAACTCTGATCTCGGGGTTGTGGGATTGAGTCCCATGTTGGGTGTAGAGATTACTTAAAAATAAAATCTTTTAAAAAAGAAAAGAAAGAAAATGAACTTAACTATCCTAATTTCCTGCGGGGAGACAATTTTCAGGCGCCAGCAAAGGGAAAGGTAAGGGAAACAGAACATGACAGTCTCTCCACAGTGAGGAAACAGAGATCAGACTTCAGAAGAACCAAAAAAGCTGGAGTTTATGGACAGAGAACTGGACAGGCAGGAAGTACCAATCTGTACATGTGTAAGAGAAAACACAGGTAAAGAATTACTGAAACAAATCACAAAGCTCACAGTATAAAGACCTAGAAGTAAACGTTTAGGACTAACCTATAAATTAGCCTGACTAAAGGCTGCTCTGGACATGCACTAACAAAGAATTAAAACCAGTCCTCACTTACCAGGCACATGAATAAGTAAAAAAATAAAGCCCATAACAAGAAGAAAGGTCAATCAACAAAAACAGACCCAGAAATAATGAAGATCTGAATACTAAAATATCTATTATAAACATACTCTATACATTCAAGAAGTATAAAATTTAGAAAGGAAAGATATAAAAAGACAAAATATTAGAGATGAAAAATATGTAAAATCAAAAACACACAGGAAGGAAGTAACAGCAGATCAGACACTTGACAAAAATAGATCAGTAAACTTAGAAACAATTGCAGGTATATTATAGACCAAAACATATGACATAGGACAATACAGAATATCTTCATGAGCTCAGGGTAGAGAAAGTTCTCTTAAACAAGACAAAAAAATAAATAAATAAAACACCAATCCTAAAAGAAAAAAATGGTAAATTTCACTTTTATCCAGCTAGATATTAGAAAGAAAGAAAGAAAGAAAGAAAGAAAGAAAGAAAGAAAGAAAGAAAGAAAGAAAGAAAGAACGAACGAACGAACAAGCACAAAGGTTTATTTGAAACCACAACAGAGGACTTATCTCAGGTATTCAGTCTCTTTAGTAATTACTTCCCTGAAAAACGAAACAGAAACGATGGCACACCCAAAAGTGGCAAAAAATAAGAAGTTTGACAACCCTAAATGTTGGCAATGATACAAACTAACGCCAACTCATATACTGCTGGTATGCATGACATAACTCTTAGGGAAAATAGTTTGGCATTACATAATAAAGCCAAAGATCAGAAATCCTATAACCTTAGCAATCCCATTCCTAGGATATACCTAGGCCAACAAGCATATGAAAAGATGCTCCATATCACTCATCGTAGTAGAAATAAAAGTCAAAGCCACTATGAGATACCACCTCACACCCATTAGCATAGCCAGTACCAAAAGAACAAAAAATACCAAGTGCTGACGAGAATGCAGAAAAGCTGGAGAACTCGGGCACTACTGGTAGGGATGCAAACTGGTATAGCCACTACTGAAAACAGGATGGAGGATCCACAAGAAATTAAAAATAGAATTACCATATGGTCTGGGTATATCTCCAAAGCAATTCAAAGCAGAATGGATCTCAAGAGATATTTGCACATCCATGTTCACTGCAGCATTCTTCATAATAGCCAAGAGGTGGAAGCAACCCTAATGTCCATCAATGGATTAATGAATAAAGAAAATGTGGTCTATACATACAAAGGAATGTATAGTCTTAAAGAAGAAGGAAATTCTGTCACATGCTAAAACACAGATAAACCTCAAGGATATTAAGCTAAATGAAATAAGCCAAAAGGACAAATACTCTATATTCTGCTCATATAAATAGCTAAACTAGTCAAAAAGAAACAGAAAGTAGAAAGGTGGGCTCTAAGAGGGAAGACAGGAGGGAGAAAGAGAAATTCATATTTAAGGCATTTAGAGTTTCAGTTTTACAAGAGGAAAAAGTTCTGGATATCTGTTACACAACAATGTTCATATACTTAGCAGTGCACTTAAAAATGATTAAGATGGTAAACTCTTCAACGTAATACAAAAAAATCAATGCGAATTAATGAGCATAAAAAAATAGCTTCTGCTACGTCCATTATAAAAAGCTGCTAACAGCATCAATTCTCATCAATTCCCCTACATTCAAATTTTGGTTTATAGTATTATTCACTGAAAGAAACCAGGATGCCGGGGCGCCTCGGTGGCTCAGTTGTTAAGCGTCTGCCTTCGGCTCAGGTCATGATCCCACGAGCCCCGCATCGGGCTCCCTGCTCCGTGGGAAGCCTGCTTCTCCCTCTCCCACTCCCCCTGCTTGTGTTCCCTCTCTCGCTGTGTCTCTCTCTGTCAAATAAATAAAAATCTTAAAAAAAAAAAAAAAAAGAAAGAAAGAAACCAGGATGCCTAGCAGTTAGTTAATCCTATTTCTTCTAGCAGGAAGCATCAGACTGGGTCTAGAACATTCCATCACCCTCAGAGAATAAAGATACTTTCAAAAATGGCAATGGCTCACTGAAAAAACAAAGCCAGTTTGAATGGATTCCAAATGATCAAACTGATAGCTTGAGCATCAGTAGGAGTGCAGTAACTGAAACCAACTGGAAGATGGGGCACCTGGATGGCACAGTAGGTTAAGCATCCAACTCTCAATTTCTGCTCAGGTCATGATCTCAGGATCCTGGGATCGAGCCCCACATGGGGCTTCATGCTGGGTGGGAGTCTGCTTGAGGATTCTGTCTCCCTCCCTCTGTCCCTCACCCCATTCACGTGCATGTTCTCTCTAAAATAAAATAAATAGGGGCACCTAGGTGGCTCAGTTGGTTAAGCATCTGCTTTCGGCTTAGGTCATGATCCCAGGGTCTTGGAAGTGAGCCCCACATCAGACTCCCTGCTCTGCAGGGAGCCTACTCCTCCCTCTCCCTGCTGCTCCCCCTGCTTGTGCTCTCTCTCTCTCCCCCTCTGTCAAATAAAATCTTAATAAATAAATAAATAAAATCTTAATAAATAAAATCTTAAATAAAAAAACTAAAAATAAAACATAATATTAATTGGAAGAGGTTGAGTCTATGAAAGATCCTAAGTACAAATTGATACTCAAAAGAGAAAAGAATAATCTGAAGGAGACAAAGATGGTCACAGGAAGATAAGCAGAACAGTATAATTTTTCAATGATTTAATAAGTGTTAATACAGATATATCAGTATTTCATTTCTTTTGAGTGCATATTGGTTTATAAAACAAAGAAAAAAAATTAAGCATAGAAAACTAAACAAGAATCATTTTGAACCAAATGACTCCAGAAAAAGTAGTAGTATTCAAAACAGAAAGGCCTGATTAGTACTATCGATTGTACTTAACAACCAGAAAAACTGGGAGTCTTGTATCAATCAGCACCAATCTCTAAAGATCTCATGTAATAACTAGAAGAGGAGTCCACCAGTAGTCACACACAACATACAATTAAAAAGTAAGTCCAACACTACACTTCAAAACTGATTAACTGAATGTCCCAAAGAAAACAGATCTACACTGAACAGAAAAAGAATTAGCAACTGGCAGACAAAAATAATATTCCACCTCATTTTGTAAATAAAATTCTACTGAAACACAGCCAACATAGTTGAATAGTTGCAACAGAGATATGGTAGCCCAAGAACCTAAAATATTTGCTACATGGCCACTTACAAAAAAAGTTTGCCAATTCCTGTATAGATAAGTCCTTTAGATGAATCTATTAATTATATGTTAAGACACATTTGTTTTTTTCAACAAAATCTATGTAACCATGAGACAAGCCATGAGATACAACTGATACACAAAACTAAAAATATTTCTAAATATACCAAGTTTTAAAAATGCACAATCTAAACAAAATGCAGAGAATAAAAATCATATGATGTAACATGTGAAACTTAATTATGAAAAGGGCCTCAGGCTAACAAGCAGTTACTCAGGCTTAAATCAGACTATTAAACCAGATGCCATGCCATAACCACAAATAAATTAACTAAAGAATTTTGCTGATGGGAGACAGAATTTTTTTTTTGTTTGGATACAGTAAGACTGTTCTAACCCTGAAGGAAAAAAAATAGTAATAAAGAAAAAAGAATTAAAAACTGGAATAAGATTAAGAAGATATATATTCCAAAAAACCAAATCGATGGTATTTGCACTTCTGTTACCAGAGTTGGTCTGAATATAATCACTACAGTATGTTATATGTTTTGCAGTCTGCTCTTGAAGATGTTTAAAGCATTTAGGAAACTATATCAACTGTCTTGATGACTACAGCTTTGTAATATAGCTTGAAATTCAGCATCGTGATGCCTCCAGTTTTGTTTTTCTTCTTCAGAATGGCTTTGGCTATTTGGGGTCTTTTGTGGTTCCATACAAATTTTAGAATTGTTTGTTCTAGCTCTGTGAAAAATCCCGATGGTATTTTGATAGAGATTGCATTAAATGTGTAGATTGCTTTGGGTAATAAAGACATTTTAACAATGTTCGTTCTTCCAATCCATAAGCACGGAATGCTTTTCCATTTCTTTGTGTCCTCTTCAATTTCTTTCATAACACAAAAACAGACATATAGATCAATGGAATAGAACAGAGAATCCAGAAGTGGACCCACAACTATATGGTCAACTAATCTTCGATAAAGCAGGAAAGAATACCCAATGGAAAAAAGACAGTCTCTTCAACAAATGGTGTTGGGAAAACTGGACAGCAACATGCAGAAGAATGAAACTGGATCACTTTCTTACACCATACACAAAAATAAATTCAAAATGGATGAAAGACCTTAATGTGAGAAAGGAAACCTAGAGGAAAACACTGGCAGAAACCTCTTTGACGTCAGCCATAGCAACTTCTTACTAGACACGTCACCACAGACAAGGGAAACAGAAGCAAAAATGAACTATTGGGACTTCATCAAGATAAAAAGCTTCTGCACAGCAAAGAAACAAGCAACAAAACTAAAAGGTGGCCTACGGAATGGGAGAAGATATTTGCAAAAAACATATCAGATAAAGAGTTAGTATCCAAAATCTATTAGTATCCAAAATCTACAAAGAACTTACCAAACTTAATACCCGAAAAACACATAACCCAGTTAAGAAATGGGCAGAAGACATGAATAGACACTTTTCCAAAAAAGACGTCCAGATGGCTAACAGACACATGAAAAGATGCTCAACTTCACTCATCATCAGGGAAATATAAATCAAAACCATGATGAGATACTATCTCACACCTGTCAGGATGGCTAAAATTAACAACACAAGAAACAAGAGGTGTTGGCAAGGATGCGGAGAAAAGGGAACCCTTTTGCACTGTTGGTGGGAATGCGAACTGGTACAGCCATCTGGAGAACAGTATGGAGGCTCCTCAAAATGTTAAAAATAGAACTATCCTACAATCCAGCAATTGCACGACCAGGTATTTAACCAAAGGATACAAAAATACAGATTCAAAGGGATACATGCACCCTGATGTTTATAGCAGCATTATCAACAATAGCTAAACTATGGAAAGAACCCAAATGTCCATCGACTGATGAATGCATAAAGAAGATGTGGTATATATATAATGGAATATTATTCAGCCATCAAAAAGAATGAAATCTTGCCATTTGCAATGACATGGACAGAGCTAGAGTGTATTATGCTAAGTAAAATAAGTCAGTCAGAGAAAGACAAATCCATATGATCTCACTCAAATGTGGAATTTAAGAAAGAAAACGGATGAACATATGGGAAGGGGAAAAAGAAACAAAGGAGAGAGGGAAACAAGCCATAAGAGACTCTTAACAAAAGAGAACAAATAGAGGAACGATGGAAGGAGGTGGGTGGGGCATGGGCCAGATCGGTGATGGGTACTAAGGAGGGCACTTAGCATGAGCACTGGGTATTTTATGTAAGTGATGAATCACTGAATTCTACTACAGAAACCAATATTGCACTGTACATTAACTAAAATTTAAATAAAAAAAATAATTTTAAAAAAGAAAATCTTATCAAATTTATGGTTTAGTTTAAATGTTTAAAAGAATTTGGTTAAGTAAGTTTGTAACCAGTTTTTAAATGTCTGGGGCAATAGAATTTCTTGAGTTTCTAAGTTTTGAACGATTACTTGCATAAATAGTCTATTAACATTTAAAGAGGTAATGATTACTTAATGTTAATGAGTTACTATTTAATAAATCTAAAAGACAAACTAGAAATTTCTAAAATATAAGTGATGAGGAATGCCTGGCTGGCTCAGTCAGCAGAGCATGCGACTCTTGATCTCAGGGTTCTAACGAAGTTTGAGCCCCACATTGGGTGTAGAGATTACTTTAAAAAAATAAAATACAGGTGATGTGTATTCTCCATTCAAGAAAGTGCCCCAAATATTAAAAATTCTATCAAAAGTAGTCACATTGAAGTCAAAATATAAGTGCAATGTGTAACATAGACCTGTGTTATAGACCAAACCAACACTCTCCAACACATAGAAGCCTAACTCATTAAACACTTCTTTTCTGTTAGGTCCTTAATAGATTTTGTGCTTGCATCTAACATTAAAGGTCTTTTAGTAACTGAAAAGTCACAGTACTACAAGAAAATACATAAAAAGAATCAAAAGATGGTACTGTTAATTCTAAAGATGGCAAATATGATAAAAATGAATATAAAAACATTTTTTTCTGGACAGATCTTTAACTTACCTACAAAAGTTAAAGATATAGTTTCAGACCAAAAAAAAAAAACCTATACTTTATATACAGCTTAATAAAAAACTTGAATAAGATTTAGATAGAAAGAAGCAATTTGGGAAAGACAAAAAAATGTACAGGTACAGACCAAATTTGGAGAGTTAGAGGGGGCAGGAAGTTCATAAAATTTAGTTGTACAATTAGGTGAATTATAGTTCAATAAAGCTATTAAAAAAAATAACAGGTCTGAGGTAAGGTACTGAGAAAGCTGGAAAATCAGTGGAGATATAAAAAAGAAATTGGATCATAAGGGTTTAGGATTTCAGAGGTGAATTGTATGGTCATGGGAGTAGATGGTTCAGGTAGACTTCAGATGAAGATCATAACTGGAGTTACTAGAGTCAAAGAAGAGTGAGGACAGAATGATGGGTGGATTACTATGGGTACTAAAGCCAGAAACTGATGTAAAGACTTTCATTGTAAAGATGATTGAGCCAGGTCTGTCTTTAGTGAAGTATGCTGACAGATACATGTAATAAGTAAGGAGGACAAGGGGAAACGGCTTGAGTTAATCCTTTTAATGCACACTTTCATTGCCATTCTCTGGATATGCCCTGCAAACCTCCACCTCGTGCCTTTGTCATATTCTTCCTTCTGTCTATAATTCCCTACTCTCAGCTTAGCCTACCCAAATCCTACCTATTCTCTAAAACCTTTATCAATTGCATTCATTCTTAAAGATTTATTTCAAAGCTGTCCACAGCCTACTTCTTTAAGGCTATCTCCTTTCTTAAGCATTAAAAACTTCAGAAAGCAATCCAATTGCATATAATTTCTCTGTCCTGTGAATTATTGTTGATTTATCTTGGCATTTATGTAATCAGTATTTTATTAGGTCATTTTGTATAGTTATATTTCCTTTAACCATAACGTAAACTTTTGAAAACAAGTACCATCTCACCCATCTTTGTATTTCTGCCATGACTAACACAATCTCTCTCACAGGAGATGTTCCAATGGCTTACTAAGAAAATCAGAGCTGCTTAGTTATCAATCCCTCATTGTCTTATCCACATTCTTTATCTTCAAACAATATCGGCATTAAGTTATTCTATACCTACTAACAATATGAAGGGAAAACTTAATTTAAAAAACCTGCAGGGCGCCTGAGTGGCTCAGTACGTTAAGCTCTGCCTTTGGCTTGGGTCATGATTACAGGGTCCTGGGATCAAGTCCTGCATCAGGCTCCCCGCTCAGCAGGGAGTCCGCTTCTCCCTCTCCCTCTGTCACTCCCTCCCCACCCCTGCTTGTGCTCTCTCTCAAATAAATAAATAAAATCTTAAAAGAATAAATAAATAAAAACCTTCATTATTTCCTTTATGGAGTCAATTTTCAAAAACCAATTCTATATAAAATAGCAATGAACAATAGAAAAATAGAATTTTTTAAAAAATACCATTTAGTACAGTAACAAAACAATATTTAAAGATAAATTTAACAAAACCAAAATCAAAATATGGCTGAAATTAAAGAAGACCTACATACATGTAGAGATAACATATTCATGAGTTAGAAGATTCAATATTGTTAAGATGTCAATTCTCCCCAAACTCACCTATGGATGCAGCACATTTCCAGTCAAAATCCTAACCAGCTTTTCTAGATGTCCATCAACAAATGAATGGATAAAGAAGATGTGGTATATATATATATATATATATAAAATGGAATATTACTCAGCCATCAAAAAAATGAAATCTTGCCATTTGCAACGACATGGGTGGAACTAGAGAGTATTATGCTAAGTGAAATAAGTCAATCAGAGAAAGACAATTATCAAATGATTTCACTCATATGTGGAATTTAAGAAACAAAACAGAAGAGCATAGGGGAAGGGAGGGAAAAATAAAACAAGACAAAATCAGAGAGGGAGACAAACCATAGGAAACTCTTAATCATAGGAAACAAACTGAGGGTTGCTGGAGCAGGTGGAAGGATGGGGTAACTGGGTGATGGACATTAAGGAGGGGACATGATGTAATGAGCACTGGGTGTTATGTAAGACTGATGAATCACTGAACTCTACCTCTGAAACTAATAATACACTATGTTATTATTTGAATTTAAATTAAAAAAATTAAAAAATAAAAAATAAATTTTAAAAAGAAAATAAGAAAGTTCATCAAGATGAGTATCAGCCAGAGCTATGAGATTAGCCTTGAACAAAACTGACTTTATTCTAAGAAGAACTTGAATTATCTTGCTTTTCATTGTAATATGGGTTTGCAATTCTAAAACTACCTTTTTGTACTCTAGGAGTGAGACAAAAATATCGCCAATACTCTCAATAAAGAGAATAATGGGAATAAAATAAAAATAACACCTCTTACACTACAAAAAATAGAATAAAATATTGTGTAAGAAGAAATTTCTAATATATTAAAAACACAAATGATACTAGAAAAAAAATCCTAACCAGCTTTTTAGTAGAAATTAGTAAACTGAGTCTAAAATTCATAGGTAATTGCAAAGGTACTAAAATAGTATCCTTTTTCAAGATCATTTGGCTGAAAGAAGACTTAGTAAAAAGCTACAGTAATCAAGATAGTGTACTATTGGGCGCCTGGGTGGCTCAGTCATTAAGCGTCTGCCTTCAGCTCAGGTCATGATCCCAGGGTCCTGGGATGGAGTCCCATGTCGGGCTCCCTGCTCAGCAGGAAGCCTGCTTCTCCCTCTCCCACTCCCCCTGCTTGTGTTCCCTCTCTCGCTGTCTCTCTCTCTCTCTGTTGAAAAATAAATAAAATCTTTAAAAAAAAAAAAAAAAGATAGTGTACTATTAATATAAAGGCAAAAGACTAGATCAACTGAAGAGAGTAAAGAGTCCAGAAACAATCCCACATATTTAGCCAATCAAATATTATGAAGGCAACAAAAAAATTCAACAGGGAAAGAAAAGTTGTTTTCAAGAAATGGTGCTAGCAATCCATAGAAGAAAATTTGATAATTTGGACTTCATCAAAATTTACAATTTTTCTATTTCAAAAGACACCACTTAAAAATGAAAAGTCAGGGGCGCCTGGGTGGCTCAGTCCTTAAGCGTCTGCCTTCGGCTCAGGTCATGATCCCAGGGTCCTGGGATCGAGCCCCACATTGGGCTCCCTACTCCCCGGGAAGCCTGCTTCTTCCTCTCCCACTCCCCCTGCTTGTGTTCCCTCTCTTGCTGTCTCTAATAAATAAATAAAACCTAAAAAAAAAAAAAAAAAAAAGAAAAGTCAAGCAATAGACTGGGAGAAAGATTTACAAATCATTTACTGTGAGAAAACATTTGCAAATTATATATTGTAGCATAATATATAAAAAAATTCCTAACTGGGTATTTATCCAAAGAAAACAAAAACACTAATTCAAAAAGATATATGCACCCCATGTTCACTGGAGCATTATCTGCAATAGCCAGGATATGGAAGCAACCCTAAGTGTCCACTGATAGATGAATAAAGAAGACATGGTGTATACATACATACACACACACACACACACACACACACACACACACAGGAATATTATGCAGCCATAAAAAGGAATGAGATCATGACATTTGCAACAATTTGGATAGACTTAGAGAGTATTATGCTAAGTGAAATAAGTCAAACAGAGAAAGACAAATATCATATGATTTCAATGATATGTGGAATCTAAAAAACAGAACAAACATAAAAATCAGAAACAGACCCATAAATACAGAGAACACACCGATGGTCAGCAGACAGGAAAGGGGTGAGTAAAGGGGAGTGGGAGGTACAGCCTTCCAATTATGGAATGAGTAAGTCACAGGGATGAAAGGTACAGCATAGAGAATACAGTCAATGGTACTGTAATAGTGTTATATAATGACAGATGGTAGCTACACTTGCGAGCACAGCATAATGTACACAGTTGTTGAATCACTATGTTGTACACCTGAAACTAATGTAACATTGTGTGTCAATTATTCTTCAATAAAAAAAAACCAGAACAATAAGATAACCCAATTTTAAAACGCCTAAAAGATATGAATAGACTGAGTTAACTAAAGAAGATATACTAATGACTAATAAGCACATGAAACGATGCTCAATATCATTAGCCGTTCACAAAACATAAGCTAAAATCCTGATGAGATACCACTGTACACCCACTTGAAGGCCCATAATCAAAAAAGAGAGAACACAAGTGTTGGTAAGGATGTGCGGACAATGGAACCCTCCTACATTGCTGATGGGAATATAAAATAGTATAGGGACTTTGGAAAACAATATGGCAGTTCCTTAAAAAATTAAACTTACCATACAACCCAGCAATTCCATTTTTAGAAATCTACCTAAGATAAATGAAAGCACAGGTCCATGCAAATACATGTGAGCAAATGTTCATAGCAGCATTATTCATAAAAGCCAAAACTAGAAACAATCCAAATATCCATCAACTGGTGAATGGATGAACAAAACGTGTTACAACCATAAAATAGAACAGAATTCACCAATTAAAAAAAAAGAATGAACTCCTAAAGACATTCTGCAACGTGGATGTACCTCAAAGGCATTATGCAAAGTGAACAAAGCCAGACACAAAAGACTATATCTTGTACAATTCCATTTATATGAAATGACCAGAAAAAGCAAATCAATAGAGAGAGAAAATAGATTAGCGACTGCCTAGAACTGGGAGTGAGAATAGGTACGTCATGACGGCTGGAAGAGACCGAAGGTTAAAATCTTGCCTTTTGCAACAACATGGATGGAGCTAGAGAGGATAATGTTAAGCGAAATAAGGCAGTCAGAGAAAGACAAATACCATATGCTCTTACTCATGTGAAATTTAAGAAACAAAACAGATGAACAAAGGGGGGCGGGGAGAGAAAGACAAACCAAGAAACAGACTCTAAACTATAGAGAACAAACTGATGGTTACCAGAGGGGAGGGAGGTGGGGGAAGGGGGAAATAGCTGATGGGGATTAAAGAGTACACTTAACATGATAAAGGAAAAAAAAAATGAAATGTTAAAAAAAAAATTCATGGGTTGAAATCCTAACCCCCAATGTGATGATATTAGGAAGTGGGAACTTTGGGTGGTGATTAGGCCATGAAAGCGAACAACTCATGAATGGGATTAGTGCCCTTATAAAAGAGACCTGAGAAATCTCTCCTGCCCTGTCTGTCATTTGAGGATACAACAAGAAAATGACTATCTATTCATGATGAGCACTGAGTAATATATAGAATTGTTGAATCACTATATTGTACACCTGAAACTAATGGAACACTATATGTTAAGTATACTGGAATTAAAATTAAAAACTTAGTTTAAAAAAGAAAAAAGAAAAGACAATGATTATCTGCAACCCAAAAGAGGGCCCTCACTAGGACATGACCAGGTTGGCACCCTGATTCAGCCTTCCAGCCTCCAGAACTGTGAGAAAGAAATTTCTCTTTATAAACCACCCAATATATGATATTCTGTTATAGCAGCCCAAATAAAATAAGACAATGGCCAACAGACCTGAGGGATCTTTTTGTGGTGATGGAAATGTTCTCAAACTGGACTATGGTATGACTGGCACACTCTATAAATTAGCAAAGACATTAAAGTCGTTATTTTAATAATATTCTGTATGTCCAAAAGGTTAAGTAGATTAATGGAAAGTAAGAAAAGACCCAAATCAAATTTCTACAGATGAAACAAAAATGTCTTAAATGAAAAATACACTGAATAAGATTGGGGCAGATTGAACAGTACAGAAAAAAATGATAAGTGAACTTGAAAACAAAGCAATAAAAATTATCCAAAACAGAACACACAGGGAAAAGAGGACTGTGGAAAAAAATGAACAGAGAATCCAGTGATCTGTGAGACATTCTTAAGATACCTGGTACATTTGTAATTGCAGTCCCAGAAGGAAAGGGGAGGAACAGAAAAAATATTTGGAAAAATAAAGGTCATAAAATCACTAATCTAATCAAAAACTGAATTTCCCAAAAAATGCACAAGCACTCCTATTAGAACAAGTTATAAGTTTGGGTTCCTTACATTTGGTCACGGCATAAATGTTAGGTTTCTTCCTGTTCTCTATTGTACAAATAATTTCGAGTCTTAATAAGTTAGTAAATTATTATACACTGTAATAATAAGAATGAAAATAATTCACGTGAATGGTTCAGATTTGTATTCTTTTAAACTGTGTACCTTGGGGTGCCTGGGTGGCTCAGTCGGTTAAGCATCCAACTCTTGATTTCGGCCCAGGTCATAACCTGAGGATCGTGAGATCAAGCTCCCCTCATCCGGTTGGGCTCCGTGCTGGGTGTGGAACCTGCTTAAGATTCTCTCTCTCCTGGGGCGACTGGGTGGCTCAGTCAGTTAAGCGTCTGCCTTCAGCTCAGGTCATGATCCCAGGGTCCTGGGATCAAGCCCCATGTCCGGCTCCCTGCTCAGTGGAGAGCCTGCTTCTCCCTCTCCCTCTGCCTGCCTCTCTGCCTACTTGTGCTCTCTATCTCTCTGTCAAATAAATAAATAAAATCTTAAAAAAAAAAAAAGATTCTCTCTCTCCCTCTCTCTCAAAAGAAAACAAAAAAAACAAAAAAAAAACAAAAAAACCCTGTGTATCTTAAAGCTCTTTAGTATTTTTCCCCTTTCATCTCATATCCCCTTATTTCCTCAGAATTCATTCTCTTGAATTTGTCCACTTATAAGAACAAAATAAATAATAAAGTATAAAGAAATGAAAAGTGGGAACCTACCTGAAGTCTTGCGAGTTGTGCAGTCCTGGCTACTATTTTATTGTATGGTTCCACGATTTTTGCTTTCATCCTAAAGAAAAACAAAGAGGAGTGACAATAAAATCACCTTCAAAATATCAATGGTTAAATTTCTTTCCATTCCACTTATTTACAAAAATGAACAAAAGTACCTATCAACAGCTCCCTGTAAAGCTCCAATTCTTGTCTGCATCATCTGAAGAACACCTAGGAAAACATAATAGTTTCCATTACTTCACAAATTTACAAGGGCTCCAACTGGGGGAAAAAATTATTATTAAAAGAAAAAATCATACATGTACACATACCCATATATAGAAAAATTTCAATTTTTCTGCCACCATCAAACAACCAATATCTTTTACCTGCACTATTTTTAAAGCCTCTGAGTAGTCTCCCCCTCCAAATCTTGTTCCACTAAACAAGTCTGACAAATGGAGAGTGACTGAATAAGGAGCATAGGGTTTTCCACTTTGGGTGATGAAAAAGTTCTGGAACTATACAGTAATAGTTGCACAACACTGTAAATGTAATTAATGGTACTAAATTATAGTATGTATGAAATTATGTATAGTATGTATGAAATTAAAGTACAGTTCATGTGTATTGTATTATAGTCACAAAAGAAGAAGCCTGAGTGCTCTTTAAAGGTGCACATTGTAGCACAATATTCCCTGCTAAAACCCTTCCAGTCTCCCCTTTGCTTCCACGTCAAAACTGAAGTCCACAGCTTGGTCTTCAAGGCCCTGCACCATCTGGAAATGGTGTACTTTCTCTCCAACACTCAACTGCACCCCCAAGTTCCCACTAGATAAACCCCCACTATTCGTCAAGCCTTGGCTTAACAGAAACAATTACTAAAAGATCCCCCAACTGATTTAGATTTTCTTGTTATTTTCTTCTACAGCATACATTTCCTTCATGGCACTAATCACATTAGGTAATTACATATCCGCTTGCGTATCTGTTTAATTTTTTACTCTCTCACTAAACTGTAAATTCCTGGAGGTTAGGGAAAGTGTATTTTTCATTCACTACTGTATGACCTGAGCTTAACTTAGACTACTTCCAATGGCAATGAATATTTATTAAATTAATTATATGCTAGATAAGTAATACACGTGGAGAGCAAGGATAGTATCGTCTTTATTCTCTACATACACAACATGATGGTTAACTTCTTACAAAACTGTAAAAATATTTTCAGGAAGATAGATTTTAAACTTTACTATTTTATATACCTGAAAATAAGCTTTTCAATATTACAGTTTTAATTATTTTGAACTCCACTCTTTAAACTCAGTTTTCACATTTAACTGGCATAGTTGTAGTTTTATTTTATTTTATTTTTTTTTATTTTTTTATTTTTTTTATTTTTAAAGATTTTATTTATTTATTTGAGAGAGAGAGAATGAGAGAGAGAGCACATGAGAGGGGGGAGAGTCAGAGGGAGGAGCAGACCCCCCGCAGAGCAGGGAGCCCGATGCGGGACTCGATCCCGGGACTCCAGGATCATGACCCGAGCCGAAGGCAGTCGCTTAACCAACTGAGCCACCCAGGCGCCCTATAGTTGTAGTTTTAAAACATAACATTCTAAATAAACTTAGGTACAGAACTCTGTCATATATTAGATGAAGTAATAGTAGAACTAATAAACATTATCAGATACAATTAAGCTTTAGTATGGCTCAGTCCAATAGAATCCTCTTGGGACCGGAGAATTCCCATTTTTCTGCTGGTTTTATGGTTCCCTGACCTTAAACCTCCAGGAATGAACTGCCCTTACTTGTTATCATCACATCCCTACATCTTATTCTCTCCACAACCCACTCTCAAATAGACTTTCATATACACTCCACCAAAATAGATCTCATCAAGGTCACCAGAAATCCCCCAAGGTGCCAAATCCTATTGTCAGTTCCATCTTGCTCAATTCTCTGAAATTCACAACACAGTTAAATCACTCCCTCCCTAAGACATTTTTTTTCCCTCTGGGCTTCCAAGTTATCACACTCCCTGGGGTTCTTTCTATTGTATTAGTGGCTCCTCCTCTGCTAGAATCCTACATGCTGGAGTACTCCAAGATTTTATCCTCAGTTTCACTTCTCCATCTACAATGTCTCTTAGGGATTTCACCCAATTCCAATGTTTTAAACACTATCTATTCAATAAAATACCAATTTTATACACACACATCCACAAATATGTACACATATCTAGATTTTCTTTGCCTGCCTACCTATGTACGTACGTACACACACACACACACACCTCTAATTTAAGACACCCAAGATAACTTCTGTCCCACCTCTGCCCCATCAAAATTATAATTTTCTCCATTCTAACCCATCTCAGTTACCCATACCATCATCTATCCCATTTTTCAGGTTAAAATCTTAGGAATCACACTTGGTGACATTTTTCCCTCAGCCCTTTCATCTCCCATCAACAAACCCTATCAGCTCTGCCCCCATTTTATCCCACCCACTTTCCCCTCTCACATCTACCACTCTAATCCAAGGCACCATCATTTCTACTCTTCTGGTATCTTCTAAATTGGTACCCCTGATTCTACTTACTTTCCTATAGAGCCATCAGAGAAAACTTTTTAGAGCATTAGTCTTATACATCATACCCCTAATAAAAACCCTCCAATGGTTTACCACTGTATTTAGAATGAAAAAATCAAAATTCTTTCCCAAGAACCTCATCTACAATTCTCTCCCTCATTCATTAAATTCCTCTCATACTGGCCTTTTTTCTGTCCTCATACATCCCAAGGTAATTCCTACCTTCCCATTTATTGGTCTCTCAGTTTACAACACTCTTCTCCCACTTTTCATGTGGTGGCTGTTTCTCATCATTCAGTTCTCAGCTCAAACGTCATCTTCTCAAAAAGGCCTCCCCTGACCATCCTAGCTAGTAAGTAAGGGACTCCCCTTCCTCCACCCAATCATTCATTTTATTTTCTTTGTGGGACTTAAAAATATCTGAAGTTTCCCATTTGTGTATTTTCTTTGTCTGCTTCCCTGCATTAGAACATAAGTTCCATAAGAAAAGTGACTCTATTGTTCATAGGTGCCTGGTGCCTAACAAGGTCTCAGTTACTGTTTAAGTGAACAAATGAATGAAGGAATGAGGATATCTCTTTTCAATAAAATAGGGTTAATTAAATATACCTCTAAATCCCGTAAGAACAGGGACTCTGTTATAGCTGTCTGGAACCTAGCAAATTCTCAACTAATATTTAAATGAATAAACGAATGAAAATGAATAGGGGGCAACTTTTAATAAAATAGGTTCAATAAACGTACTACCAAACTACTTACGTAGCAAAAAAAAAATTCAGTATTTGGGGGGAAAAAAGCAGATGAAGTAGAAGTTGGGATAATATTTGTTTTCAAATACAGATCACTTATTTTTCAGTATCTCAAATTTCTAGTAAGTGCTCAGAGATACACATCATGCCAAAATGAATGCTAATTCATGCTTTGACGTTTTATGTTCAAATAATCCAGAGAAGATGCTTAGATTATCATAAGAACTCAGAGAAGGCAGTCTTTGTACCTCATATACTCATCCAATGGACAGTCATTCTAACTCAGTCTAACCATATATTTTAAATGTTATAATCACTGAAAGCATTTTGGGAAAAACAATCACATTATAGACCTAAACGCATATAAGAAAACCACAATGAGAATTATTTCTGTTGTGATGATTCATCTACTCCTAAATACACTCAGAATCAATGTACTACTAGTCATTCTTACGAGTTTTACAAATGAAAAAATCACTTATCATTTGTTTTTTTAAAAAAATCACCATTAAAACAAGATATTATTTACTTGCTTCCAGAAACACATAAAATATTATGAGATTAAAAATAATTAATTTCCAATAGGAAGTGGTCAGTACTCAGTTTTCCCAAAAACATAGTCTGATATCCATCCTAAATATTCAAATAACAAACTATTATTCCCTCAAATACTAAGTTCTTCATCAGGATGTCTGAGAAACAGTATACATGCTGAGAATAAGTTAATGCCTTTGAGTGCATAAAAAATACTGGGGGAAGCATTAAAGAATATTGCATCCTAGAAAGCAATATCCTTCCTCCTCAAGAATTTGATCAACATAGGGAATATCACTTAGTTTTCTTTTAATGTGTAAGGATCAGTAATAGTAATCACAACACAAGTGATAATGTAAAACATATTAACATTCCATATTTATAAGACATAGTTTAATTTAATCAAGAGAATGAAAAATTCATAGAAGATTTAGCCAATCAAAAATAATAAGACTCATAAAAATAAAAATCCAATGTATTATTCTTTTTTTTAAGGTTTTATTTGGGGAGAGAGAGGGAGTGCTCACGCACATGCACACAAGTGAGGGGAGAGGGAGAACAAGAATCTCAAGCAGACTCTGCACTGAGCACGGAGCCTGACTCGGGGCTCAGTCTCACAACCCTGAGATCATGACCTGAGCTGAATCAACAGTCAGACGCTGAACCAACTGAGCCTCCCAGGTGCCCCCAATGTATCATTATTCTATTATACTTTCATTGAAAAAAGTTTCAAAGAAAGCCAAAAATAAGGAAAGTATTCAAGCCTACTTCCACTATTATTCACTCTGGTGGTATTGATATTTTTATTAATTAACAATTTTCTGTTAATTTTATAGAGGCACTAAATATGTGCCAGGAATTGTTCTAACCATTTTTCTAATTCACTTAGCCCTCAAAATAATACCATATAGGTACATTTTAATACTCCTCCTTTATACATAAAAGGGAGGCACAAAAAGGTTAATAACTTTCCCATAGTCACATATCTATTAGGTGGCAAAGCAAGGATTTGAACCCAAATAGTTTAGCTCAGAGGTCAATAAAGTTTTATTAAAGTTTTATTGGGACACAGCCACAATCATTTAAATATTATCTGGCTGCTTTCACTCTGCAACAGCAGAGTGAGTTTAGTAGTTGCAACAGAAATGGTATAGCCTGCAAAGTCTAAAATATTTACTATCTGATCCTTAACAGTAAAAGTTTACCAATCCCTGGTCTAGCTCAATCTAATTTATAGTACTTAATGGAAACATACCTTCCAAAGACTCAATCCCAGTTGCTTGTGCTAGTAAATCTTCATGTCTTGCAACAACCTGAAAATTAAGAATTTGCTGTATTAGGGACTTTTCTTTGTAACCACAAGGTAGGATAAAGGTCTCTCTCCATATTAGAGGGCGCAAACACTGACACAGAAGAAAAAAATACAGGTGCTAAAGGTTTACTTGAGATGAGTTATTAGTAGAAACACAAACACGCTTATAGTTGAATGTAGAGCCGAAGAAGACACAGCCTTTTCACCAGCCCGTTGCTTTCCTAATGGGAAGTGCAGGTAGAGTTGTGCCAAAACTGAAAACAAAATAAAAAAACAGAAACAAAAAAACCCCCAAACCAGCTGATTTTTGCCATGCTATTATATGCTTTCCCTGTAAAAATGTTTTTAAACATTAGATTCTCTTAGGTCTTGAACTTAATTCAGCATATTCTAATCTGAAAAGATAAAGCAGAGTCAGTACCCACCTATCCCTCAACATCTGTTTTCAGTTTCCCAGGGTCACGGCAAATCCTTTTCCCTGTGCAAGACTGGTTTTTTTAATGAAAATTAGGGCAGTGTGAATGATCACATCAAAAACCCTCAAAGTTTAAGAGTTAAAGACTACATGCAAGAGATTCCTAGAAATATCAAGAAATCACACAAATTTTTAGAATAATGCAAGAATCCTTATCATTTTGTACCTTTTCAATTCCAATGAATAAGAAGTTTCCTATCTAGGCTGGAAACTGAAGCTCCTAGTCAGCAAGGATTCATTCACTGGAACCCCTACATCCTCCACTTTGTCCTGTTTCAGATATCACTGTTATTCTATCAAGTCCTTTTTTATCACATCCATCTAAAATAACCATTACTTTTGGTCTCCTACATCTGTTAAGATGGCCAGAACATGTCTGAATTCTCCCCAGTCCACTGATACGGTCATCGATGTGTCCATCCTAACAAGACTAATTTTAATTCTCTATTCTTCTTTTTCCTGTGTGAAGAATACTTTGGAAATGTTGAAACTCCTAAAACTAGACTTTCCTAAACTCTCCTGCAGCCAGCTGGATGAATTTCCAAGAGATCTGAAGACAGAAAAGAAAGGAAAGCTATTTCCCTATTACTGTTTCAGCTAGTAATGAGCAAGGTCCTGAGACCTGAGAATTTAGAGATGGTTGGAAAAGCCGTATCAATCATTCTAGAATTTAGTTATCAGATACCCCGTGGCAGAATTTTAGCAGTGGCATGGGCGATAATGGCTGGAACTTCCAGGCCTCCGCACTGCATCTATGAAGGTAGATCCTTCAACTCAGTACACTGGCTGACTTCAGAAGCATCCAGTTCTCTGTATTAAACATGTTCCTGCTTTAAATACCTAGAGTGGTCTCTGTTTCCTGTCCTAAGCCCCAACTAATACATACTTCATCACATCTTTTGTTATTTTAGTCATCTCAATGATATTTAAAAAAGAAAATTATGGGTTTGGTTAGCATTATCCCAATTTTGCTTCTGCAGAAAAACGATTATAGCAGGTTCAGATCTCATACTAGGCTTCCACTTCATATCCCAGACTACTATAAGTGTAATTTGTCCCCTGTAAGAGATGTTAAATAAATTTTTAGTTTTTATTGATTCCTGCAAAGAGAGGACTGCATGCAAGAAATAAAGAAAATACCAATCATATTACTCAGCCATAAAAAAAGAATGAAATCTTGCCATTTGTAACGACATGGATGGTATTAGTATTATGCTAAGCAAATTAAGTCAGAGAAAGACAAACACCTTATGATTTCACTCATATATAGAATTTAAAAAACAAAACAGATGAACATGGGGGGGAAACAAAAGAGAGAGGCAAACCAGGAAACAGACTCTTAACTATAGAGAACAAACTGAGGGTTGCTGGAGGGGAGGTGGGCAGGGGATGGGCTAGATAGGTGATGGGGATTAAGGAGTAGACTTGTGATGAGCGCTGGGTGTTGTATATGAGTGATGAATCACTAAATTCTACACTTGAAACTAATACTACATTGTATGTTAACTAGAATTTAAATAAAAACTTGAAAAAAAAAAGAAAATACCAACCACAAAAAAGAATTTCAGGTGGCTATTACAAAAAGCCACCCCTGAGAACCCTAGGCAGAGTTAAGTGCATTCTCCTCTGCTTTTATGAACGTTTTGTACTATCACTTGCCTCTCATTATTTCTCTCTGTATCTGCCACTGGTCTGTGAGTCCTTGGAGAGCTGGGAAATATGTTCATTTTTCTATCCCCACAGCCTAATGTGAATCCTGACAATTAAAATATATAATTATATAATTAAGATATATAATATATAATCAAAGTTAAAGTGACCTTAGAAGTCATCCCAGTCCTAAGCTACTCTTTCAACTGATAAAGTATAACACAAAAAATTTAAGTGAATATGTCTCCTGTTATACTAGATCTAAGTTTCCTGGTAAACAGTCTATATATTCATGCATTTGTTCATTCATTTAAATATTTATTAAGTGCCTACTCAACAGACAAAAGCCAACACTAGGAAGTATACTATAAAACTCCCTATAAAATTACAGAATTGTAGAAAAGGAAGGAACCTTCAAGATCTTCCACTATAATCTCTTCCTCCTTATTCACTCCAACCCATTTAATAGATTTCCTTTTTTAAAAGCAAAACTCAAAGACATTAAGTGATAGGAAAGGTACCAGCACAGCTGAGATTAGGACCCATCTCCTAATTCCCCATATTGTGTTCTACCACAAATTTATCAACTTTCTATAATTTCAGCAAATATTACATTTTGTGTTCATAAAGTGGGAAGTGCCAATGTGAACACACCAATTTTTCTTATTCAGTGTTCTACTTCCAAAATTCCATTTCCTATTACTTTTGTCAAAGGTTTCCTATTTTTCAGCCCCCTATATTCACTGCACATCTATTAAGGTAGTGAAAACAAAGTATAACATACCCCTTTGGAGAGAGGGGTATGTTAGTTTTTCAACTAAGAAAAAGTAGTTTATAGAAAACTTTTCAAAAACATACTTTGAAAAATAAGCCACACTGGTAAGTTACACATTTGCTCATTTAAATATGCATTTAGATTAAATAATGCAAGGATTACAAGTGATAAATTATCGTTTTAGGTTGAAGAATCCAGATGATCCAGAAGACTGGAAATACCTGGGGTGCCTGGGTGGCTCAGTTGTTAAGCGTCTGCCTTCAGCTCAGGTCATGATCCCAGGGTCCTGGGATCGAGTCCCACATCGGGCTCCCTGCTCAGCGGGAGGCCTGCTTCTCCCTCTCCCACTCCCCCTGCTTGTGTTCCCTCTCTCACTGTGTCTCTCTTTGTTAAATAAATAAAATCTTTAAAAAAAAAAAAAAAAGATTGGAAATACCTGTAGGTGTAGTTCTTTATCCAACTGACTGATTCCTTGGGCAAGTTTTGCTAGTTGTTCAGCAATTACAGCCTGATGAATTGACTGGGAAGTATAAGTCTTTACATCAAAGTCTTCATTTAAAAAATCACTGTAACACTCTAGGGGAAAAAACAAGGATAAGTCTTTAATTATTAATTGCACTGCACTAAACCACAGATAGCAGACAACAAAACAGTTATAGATAACATACTTTGACATCTTCTTAAACACCAAGAACTGTTGTAAATGAGAAGAGAGTGGTAATATTCACTGAGAGCTTACTGTGGGTGAGGCACTGACCCACGCACTTTAAACATATTAATGCATTCAATCCTCACACAACCCTGCTGGAACTATCGTTTCCCCCATTTCACAGATGAAGAGACAGGTAAAGACAGGGCATGCAACTTGTCCAACCTGTCTGAGATTTGAATCCAGGCTGTAGAGCCCACACTCTGAACCCCTATATTACACTGCTAAAAGTTAACTTTTACCAGTGAGTCAAAAGGAACATATTGAGTAGAAAATTAAAAATTAACTACTAACCATAGCCTTTAATGCAACAAGGTCACTGACAATGACCTCAGGCAAATTGACTATATTTGATATTTATGGTCTCCGATATCTCTAAATCAATGCATAAATGCTGTCATAATAAAGTGAAGCTGGAATTTTAACAGAAATAGGCAAACACAAACTTTCAGGTGTTACTGAAACTAAGGATTTATGGGTAAAATAACTAAATGGAAAGACAGCCTATGTTCAAAACAGACCCTTAATGAACCCAAAAAAGAAGTGATGCTAGGTATTAAGATATCTTTCAGTACAGAAACCCAAAAATCTGTGGGTGAAAAACAAATGGAGAGAATTAAGAGGTAAAAATAGTTATGGGGAACTGAGCTCAGTGTAGGCATAAAACCACTATCTTCCACCCGTGTGGGAGATATAGGTAAGACCACCCTGACAGAGATTATAAAACTAACCAGCAACCATTGTCTCTATCCATATAATGTATGCTCCATGAAGGCAAGAGCTTTGTTTTGTTTACTCCCACATCCCTAGAGCCCGAACAATGCCTGACACATGGCAGGTGTTCCATACGGTTAAATGAATCAATTCATCTATATATCAGCTGCAAGTAGCATTCTGCAAGTAGCATTCCGCAAAGAGCATAGACTCATTCTTGATGATTCTCAAAGTGAAAGAAAAACTGCTACTTTGGCCTTAATTCTGGGATCCCCATTTCCTTCCAGTTTGCCAGGGAGTTTTCAGAATTAAGGATCCTGCGAGGCAGCTAAGTGGAGAAGGCTACTCCAAGAAGAGGGAAGGTTTAGAAGCAGCAAATGCCATAGCATATTTTGAGAAATAAGGGCAACGCTGACATCAGTGTGTCTAGATCACACTGTGTGTGTGCTGGGCAAAAGGGGAAAGAATGATAGGAGTTGAGGTTCCAAAGGAAGGCGGAGAGGGCAGTTTAAAAAGAGACTGGTAAAGACTTCTAAAGTGTTCAGACTGTATCTCACTGAGGTTAAAGATAAGAAAGAGCACTGTCAGCTTTGTGTTTCTGGCAGCAGTATGGAGGATGACTGAAAAGGGATTAGTCACACAGTGGTGTGCTGGAGCTGGCTCATATTGGCTCCTGAGAGCCAACGGTTCAATTTTCAGGAATTGTGTGAGCTAGGGGACATCACATGTAGGCATCTTAAAAATTGACCATGATGAGAGTATTTATACCATAGAAATTGGCATACACTACAAAATCAGGGCTTTTCCTATTTTACCAGAAAGCTGGTTTACCAGTACACTCATGTAATAGACCTGCAGAGGCCACCAGTAAGGTGCTCTGTTAACAGCCCAAGGGACATGATGAAGGCCTAAGACAATGGCCCTAAAAAAAAAAAAAAGTGACTAATTTGACAAATATTCAGACAGTATAATGTGTAGGACTTAGAGACAAGCTGAAAATGGGTGATTAGGTAGAGCAAGAAGTAAAAGGATGATTTTTTTTTTTTTTAAAGATTTTATTAATTTATTTTGAAGATAGAGACACAGCGAGAGAGGGAACACAAGCAGGGGGAGTGGCAGAGGGAGAAGCAGGCTTCCCGCCAAGCAGGGAGCCCGATGCGGGGCTTGATCCCAGGACCCTGGGATCATGACCTGAGCCGAAGGCAGACGCTTAACGACTGAGCCACCCAGGCGCCCCAAGGATGATTCTTGACTGAGTAACTGACATAGGGAATTCAGCTTTGCATTAAGCTCGACCACTAGGCATCTTTGCATAAAGATAAAAACGAACGTATTGCTGCCTCCAAGGAACTCATAGTCTACATGGGAAACAAGCACACATCTAACTAACCACATGCAGTTGATGGTAACAGAGAAGGTTAGAGGAAAGGGGTAAAAAAAAAAAATGAAGTAATCTCACTTTTTCACATATAGCACCTGAACTATTTGTTCATATGTAATTTTTGGTATGTAAAACTAATCATGCCTTTTCACTATCAAGATAGAAATGTCCAGTAGACAGTAATCCTATAGCTCAGAAGGGAGGTAAGGACCATCTATGCGTGTATTTGTGTGCATCTATATTAATTTTGAAACCATGAAAAAAAAAGATGATTTAGGAATAAATTTTGGAATGCACAAAAAGAGGGAAATGGAGAAGACTGAGTTCAGAAGCCAGGCAAACACCAAAAATTTGGAAGTAGGTGGAGAAAATGAAAGTAATCAAGGAGACTAAGGAGCGTTCAGAGAGAAACAAAAACAAGAAAGAATAGCAAGGGACGGTTTGGAGAAAGTGGTAAATAGTGTCAAAGATCTTACAAAGATCAAAACAGTGAAGGCTGAATACTGGCCACTGGACCTGGTATTTGAGGACTGATTGCCCATCAGAAGAAAAGTCATATAATGCTTCTCTTTTATAGCTGTCTCATTCCTATAGGAGGTACATCAGGAACAGCTCACAAATTACTCCAACTACGCATCTGCTCACCAACCCTATCAATCCTATCCTCTACCACTGGCAGATCCTGTACATAATGAATCACTGTTACGGACAGAAATGTTTAATTTTTAGGAATGTTACAGAGAATGGGTGGTGTGAACCACTGAACTAGGGGCAAACTGGAGAAGACTAGCAATTAAAGGAACTTGGAAAAGAGCATTTAGAGAATTAGGAATTTTCTTTTTTTAAGCATAGAACTCACAAGTCACATGAGGGGAAGTATTTCAAGAAAAGAGTCAAACCCTTTTTACAAGTTCAAGTAAGATAAGGACCAAAAAGTATCCATTTGATTTATTCACAAGGAGGTCATTAGAGACCTTGGCAAAGAGATTTCAATGGCATTGAATGAGGGTGACTGGGCCCTTGAGGAGACAGGAAAAAAATCCAGAGCACAGGAGGAAGACCGTCCTTAGAAGCAGAGATTCTACTTCTAGTGTAATGGAAAATACAAGGGAAAAAGACCAGTTACAGGTATAGGTTTAGTTCATAGGTTTGATGGGGCAAGAAATGGAGGAAGCTCACATCTGATGGGTTATCTTTTTTTCAGAGAAGTTTAAAGTCATTTGTTGAGTTTGAAAGGGGAGGTCTGAAAGAGTAAGGATTTAAATAATCACTGTGGAAGATGGAAAAGAGAACTAAATAGGAAAATACAGAAGTCAGAAATAAGGACTATTCACCCTTCAAAAACCGATTACAATTCCAGAATGCATCCTACTGAAATATACACCTATGCCTGACATGTACTGTTTCTTCCACTTCTTCATCTCGGGAAGTTCTATTTACACTTCAAAACCAATTCCATCTAGAAAGACTTTCCTGACACTCCCCTAATCACACCCAGTTGTCAGCCTCCTCTGTATTGTTTGACTTTGTACACAATGCTGCTACCCAGCAACACTATATTATAATGCTTACCTTCACAGCTTTACAAGATTATTTCCCCTTACTAAAATGGCAAGTTGCTTGAGGGTGGGAATTGCACACATATCAGGAGTTCAAAACTTGGTTAAATGGAATTTAAATTAAGATACAGAGATGCATTGGACAGAGATCCTAACCTAGAGAATCTAACACAATCTAGTTCAGAAAACCACCTCATCAGAAAGTTTTGACAAAAGTATATACATTATCAGGAGAACGTAAGGAATTAAGGGCAATAATACACAACACTCAGAGAAAAACAATAATCTAGAATTTTGTTATTTTGTTTATAACCTACTTTGGTCTACAAATGTGTGCATATGCTTACTGTGATGTTTATTAAAAAATTTTTATTCTGCACCCACCATATGAAAGGTACCGTTATTAACTGTGGAATATAAAAAGGGGTTCTACAATGCAGCAGAAAAAGTTAGGTACACAAATTATTTCAATACCAGGTAGAACGTGATGGCAATTAGGGAAGAAAATTAAGAACAGATGAGAAGAAATTTGAACTTTATTCCGAAGGATAAGAGATTTGCGGCGTGTTAACTGAATTAATAGAATTTAATGTACTTCTCAAATGTACGATGTTTAACTTATTTCCTAGAGTTTTCCTCTGTCCAAAACTATCAATAAACTCCTATGTTCAATACATATGGTTAATCCCTGAACTAATGTTCTGAAGTCGTCCCATGCATGGTTGTGGATAAACGCCTTGTAAAAAACAAACTAGGCTGTGAGTGGGCCACCTGTGTAATCCAAGAATTTGTTAATAGAGGGATGCTTCCAACTCCACTTAAAAATGATAACATTAAGAGCTGTCATCTATCTGTTCTAGGTCTTCCACTTCTCATGAGATGCAACGCTTCCTCCTTTCATCAAAAATTGCGGCAGCAGCCAGTGGCTCTCAGCCTAGGTCACCGGAGTGCGGCAGTCCCAGGACTTCAGAGAAACCTCAGGCGCAGGAAGGGTAGAGTTGAAATGAGTAGCAACCAGAAATCAGGTGTCCCCTGGACACCCGGAAGGGAAGGGGGCTGCTAGTCTCTGGAGAAACAGGTTGGCTAGGCTGGGGGGAGTGGTCACGTCGAGACCGGAAAACTTTCTGCAAAGCGACGGGTTGAGTCCACCACCCGGGTCCAGGTGCGGAGCAGGACAGTCCCCCCCAGGCCCACCACCCAGCCAGACCCAGGCTCCTTACCGTCCTGCAGAAGCTCCCGGACTGCCGCTGTCGCCGCCCCAGAACCCAGAGCCCCTTGTCCAGCTACAGCGACGCCGCCGTCACCACCTTCCATGTTGGCAGGTGCCGGGGTGATGGCGTCAGCGGTCGGTTCGCCCCTCCCAGGTGGTGACGCACAATGCCGGCGCCGCCCGCTCCGCCCAGCCAGGGCTCCCGGCCGGCCTGGGGAATCAGCTAAGCGGCCGCAGCTGGACGAATCCCGGCTGAGAGCAGCGTGTCTCCCGGAGCTGGCGGGCGCCCAGGGCCCGGCGCGCGGGGGAAGCCGAGGCCGCGGCGTTGGCGCCCTGCGCAGTCTCCTGTCGCGCCACTGGGGCTGACGTCGTTCCCCCGGCTGAAGAGAAGGTGGGCGCGGGAGCCTGGCCGTAGCGCTTATTTCTGTGCAAGTATTTAACCTGAGAACAGGGGCCTCTCGGTGGAGGCTGGACAGGAAAGCGGAGGTTTCTGGGATCCTCGCTTGCACTCCACAAACACAGCTGGGGGAAGTTAGTAACTCCCCAGCCTTATGTGTCACAGGCCTTGGCTAACAGTCCTGGGGTAAAGGCTGGCGGGGAAAGCTTGGGAAGGAAGTTGCCGGAATGAATACTAAGGGCAGAGTTAGGGAGAGCCGAAGGTTGGTGAAGAAGGAAGACTGAACCAGGAAAAGACAAGTGGATTCAGTCTCTGCCCTCTCTTGACCTTAAGCATTTTCTGCCTCTTCCTCTCTTTTTCAGCCACGTGCTAGGAGTGATGCCAAACTTTTTCCTATTACAAAGTGATGGATTTTCCGTATCTCAACTAACAGTATTGAAGCTGTCAAATCAAGTTAGTTCCCGTTATCTCCTCCGCTAATACAAGTGCATTATTCACTTAGATTTCTCCCAAGATGAATACTGATAATTTAACAGGTTAACTACTCTTGTGCAAAAAGGTTAGGCATTCCTACATAAAGAGAATCTGTAATATAACTTACCCTGTACACAGAGAACCAGTTTTTCCCGATTCCGGAGCTACACGGTTGTCTCGATGCTGCTAACGGTATTTCAACAAGGTGCTAGAATAGTACTCTGTGCATTTAATACACATAACCACTCAGGTAAGCATGTCTTTTGATACACTGCCTTATGCTTTCTCTTGACTTTGTCTCAGGTTTTTCCCTAGTGTTTTTGGTCTCAATCACGGTCTGACTAGAATTGTTCTGAATGAGTCACATGAATTGTTCAGGGCAGCGTGCTCAGACTCACATTAGATTTCATTATCTATAATACACAAAATTTTTAGTAATTCTTTAAGGTTGATGAATAAGTATCATCTTTGAATTACGGGTTCTTTTTTTCTTGGCTTTACGTTGGAAGATTCTAGAAAAGTTGCATAATATTCGTTCATTTAGTGAAGAGATTTGAGCCCCAACCATACACACCAGCACCAGTTTACAAATGAGACTCAATTCCTGTCTTGTTCCAAAGGAGCTCATAAGTAAGGTACAACAATTGTACCAGGTGCTTTGCAGTTTATGGATTTCTTTATTAAGCTTAACTACACATTGAAATCACCTGGAGAGCTTTAACAACCCACTGATACCTGCATCCTAAGCCCAGAGATTCACATTTAATTGGTCTGGGGTATGGTTTGAGCATCCTGATTCTTAAAAGCTCCCCAGATTATTCTAATTTACAACCAAGATTGAAAACTACTGATTTATTCATTAAGCAAATACATATTGAGGGAGGCCTTTGTGCCATGTACTGGAACTACAAGAATGAATAAGAATGAAATTATTCTTGCTAAAGTTACTAATGACCTAGTTGCTATTAGATGCTTTTTAGTCTTTTTCTTACTTAACTTTTCTGTGATGTTTAAGTTGCTTATCCCCTCCCTCCTTGATATTCTCCCCTCTTTTCAGTTTTTGAATATCACTCTTTGGGTTTATTCTTCTCAGCTCCAGAATTCATCTCTCAGTTTCCTTTGCATTATTCTTTGTCTTTTACTTAAATGTTGGTGCTTCTAAGGATTTCTTGCAAAATATGGCATCCTTAAGTACTTCGTCCATGTGTTTAGTTTCAACCTATTACCTAAAGGCTGAAGACTCTCAGTCTGTATGTCTAGCTTTTTCCTGAGCACCATATCTGTATAAGCAGTTGTGAGGCATCACCATCTGGAAATCCCAAGAGCACCTCAAGTTCAATGTGCCCAAATATGAACACATGTTTCCCTGCTAAAACCTATTCCTCCTCATTTTTTATCTCTTTGATTGGAACTGCCATCCACCTAGCCTCTAAAGCCAAAGTATATACATCATCCTAGAAATTCTCTCATACTATAAAACATGCACTGTCCTGAAATGATTTCCACTTCCTAAATATCTTGCCAGTTTACTTTTATTTTTATTTCTAAATAGGTCTTAAGTGTGTTCTCTTATTCCTAGCGACCCAGGTCAGATACTCATGCATTGGACTGGTTTACTACAATAGCCTCCTTTGATATTTTGCCAAAAGCCCTACCCCCTTCAGTGAAATGTTTCTAAATCAGAAATCTAATCATGTCATTTTCCTGCTAAAATGTTTCATTTACAAATATACAAGGAGAGACGTACAGCCTGTACATAAATCTGCTATGGATGAAAGTATGTCATATGCACGTATTAACATGTTGGGTGCATATGAAAAATCACCCACAAAGGTGGAAAAATGGTTAAGAATCCAAGCTCTATAGTATAAAATCTAAAAATTACTAACATAGAATATAAGGTCCATGATTATCTAGGCCTTCTCACTCCTAATCTGCTCAAATAACACGGGACTACTAATGGTTCATTTTTCAGGTTTATTTCATCAAACATTTTCAAGCCTCTTTGGTTTTATATGTGTTGCTCCCTGTAACAGGACAGTTCCCCATCTCCTACATGTCAGCTCAAGCTTTCCCTCCTCCACTGTTGATGATTTCCCTCATTTCTCTAGACAATTATTTCCACAACAGTTAAATTGTGTGTCAGTGTATGTATTAGAACTACCATTTTGTGTATGTCTAATAGATTTTTAAAAACAGGAGAAATGTATTTCCATCTGTATTCCCAACAGGAACTTAATATTTGTTGAATGATTAAATACATGTCCATACCCTCAAAAGCTCAAGAAGAAATGAACGTGTTATTATTATACTCTGTAAAAGTAATTACAAGTGCACATGATAACAGGAGAGCCTAGGGTGTAGTGGGTAAGTTAGATCAACTCTATCTGGGATTCAGAGAAAACTGTCAGAGTCATCAAAATGGGAGATTATGAGTACATAGACTAAGGCAATGAAGATTTGCTCAAGATTTAATTAAAGGTACTAGTTGGTTGACACACTTGTGGGAGATGGAGAAGTGGAGGACAAACCCCAGGTTTCTGACTTGAGTGTGTAGAGGTGGCATAATCAGGACGCAAAATGCAAGAGAGAAGGAACAGGCTTGACTCGTGAAAAGGAACTACCTTTCTCTTGCTTATGTTTTACCTATGTATGTGGGCTTACATTGTTCTAATCAGAAATTTTTACTTTAAAAAAAGAGGTAAGGGGCGCCTGGGTGGCTCAATAAGTTAAGCATCCCACTCTTGATTTCAGCTCAGGTCATGATCTCAGCCCAGCATCTGGCTCTGTGCTCAGCAAGGAGTCTGCCCATCCCTCTCCCTCTGCTCCTCCCCCTGTTCCCTCCCTCTCTCTCTCAAATAAATAAATAAAATCTTTAAAAATAAATAAAAAAGAGGTAAAAGTCAGACTGAGCATTGGTCAGTAAAACTAGCTTATTTCAACTGTACATTATACCTAAAGAAATTGAAATTATAGGTTTATATTTAGATTATAATAGTACTTTCTGGATTAGCTAAACAAAAAATTGCATGTTGAGCAATTAGACCTTCCTAAAGTTTGCCCGTATCTGTTGCTAAGTTACTAAAGCCAAACACTGGAATATGGAAAACAGCCAACACTATGAAATGACAGGATTTTAGGTATAGCAAATTTAAAAACACTTACGAACTATAATTTAATCACTTGTACCTCTTTGGGTATAAAAGTGATTTACTATGCAATTATATGATTATAATTGAAATTTTTGCTAGATGATACCACATTTAAATTTTTTTAAATAAAAGTGTGTTTGCCTTCTGATTCAGATACAAAGAATAGAAATTGCAAATAAGAATAAACATGAGATAAGACCAGTAAATCTCTTGAAATGCTAACTACTTAAAGTTGTTCAGTTAATGCCATTTAGCTTTCCTGCATAAAACAAGGTATTTCAAAATTCCAGACATATGCAGTCTTATATATGAAATTATTCAAATCAAAATTTCTGGTTTATCAATACCAAACAGTAACATGGAAAATTTTAAACATAACATGAAAAACCATGTTATTCTAAGAAAAAAAACTTGTCGTTTTCCACATCTTGAGCATTTATTAATTTGAGCAGAAAATGTTACTTTAGTGAGTTAAATATAGAATTTGAAACTGTTAGTGTTTGACACGAACAAGCGTAATTTGTACCGAATATATAAATGTGATGATTTCACAGTGTACTAAAAACTGTCAGTGACTTATAGAGACAAGATTCTGTAGTATCCTATTTGATACTGTGAAAAGAAGCTAAAAAGATTCCTGAGCCCACAAGCCTGACCCAAAAAAAAAAAAAAAAAAAAAATATATATATATATATATATATATATATATGTATATATACAAATACACGTTCTTGGCAATTGAAATTGTTAGAATGATGGGAATTCATCTAATGAAAGTAATTTTTCTCTATGCAAACTGTCTTTGTCAGATTTGAAACAAATCTATATTCATGAAGAGTGACTGCATACGAACCACAATATGTCAAGAAAGAAAAAAAGATCCAATAGAAATGCTTCATTCTGGGCAGCTGGTAAAAGTCTGTGCCCCAATGGTTCGATATTCAAAGTAAGTATTAGTAAATGGTTAATGAGCTAAGATGTGATTTCCTTTTTATGCTCTGACCACCGTATGGGATCATCAAACACCTAGCTTTGGGGTCATGATCTAGGCTTGTGTGCTGGTGTTACTGTTTTCCTATTATGTGTGTCGCCTTGAGTAAACGACCCCTTCAAACTTCACTTTCTATATCTATAAAAAAAGATAGTGTTTGTAACCCCCACCTATAAAGATACAGAGGATATTAAATAAAAGATATTAAGTAAATGTAAACATTCATGCACAGGTTTTTGTTTGTAAGTCTTCATATGTCTGGGACAAATCCCCGGGACTGCAATTGCTAGGTCATGTGGTAACTGTATGTTTAGTTTTTAAGAAACTGCCAAATTTTCTGGAGTGTCTGTACTGTTTCACACTTCCACCAACAGAGTATGAGGGATCTAGTTTCTCCTCATCCTCACCAACTTTTGATACTACCGTGTTTCTTATTTTAGCCATCTGATAGGTGTGTAGTGATATCTCATTATGATTTTAATATCCATTTCCTTTATAGCTAGTGATGTTGAAAATGTTTTCGTGTATTTATTTATCCTGTATATTGTTGAAGAAATGTTTCTTTATGTCTCTTGCCAATATTCTAATTAGATTGCTTTTTTACTATTGAGTTGGTTTTTTTAAATTTTTCAGTTGTGGTAAGATACAACTTAGGCATTTGTCAGTGTACAGTTCAGTGGTGTTAAATGCATTCACATTGTTATACATCCAATCTCTAAAACTCTTTGTTTTACAAAACTGAAACTCTACACGTATTAAACAATAGCTCCCCATTCCGCTCCCCACCCCACCCCCTGGTAATCATCATTCTACTTTTTCACTCTTTGAACTTGGCTACTGTAGGTGCCTCATGTAAGTGGAACTATATAATAGTTGTTTTTTTTTGAAAGCGGCTTATTTCACTGAGCATAATATCCTCAAGGTTCATCCATGTCATAGCACGTATCAGAATTTCCTTCTTTTTTAAAGGCTGAATGATATTCCATTTGTATGTATGTACTATATTTTGTTTATTCATTTATGGACACTTGGGTTGCTTCCGTCTTTTGGCTATTGCAAATAATACTGCTATGAACATGGATGTATAAATATGTCTTCCAGTTCTTTTGGATATATGCCCAGAATAAGTGCTGGATCATATGGCAATTCTATTTTTAGTTTTTTGAGGAACCGCCATATTGTTTTCCATTTTTTCATTCCCACCAGCAGTGTACAAGAGTTCCAGTTCCTCGCCATCCTCACCAATACTTATTGTATTGTTTATTTGCTTTTACTATAGCATCCTTTTTTTTTTTTTAAGATTTTATTTATTTATTTGACAGAGAGACACAGCGAGAGAGGGAACTCAAGCAGGGGGAGTGGGAGAGGGAGAAGCAGACTTACCGCGGAGCAGGGAGCCCGATGCGGGGCTCGATCCCAGGACCCTGGGATCATGACCTGAGCCGAAGGCAGACGCTTAACGACTGAGCCACCCAGGCACCCCTTACTATAGCATCCTAATGGATGTAAAGTGATATCTCATTGTGGTTTTGTATGTCCCTAATGATGCTTAGCATCTTTTCATGTGCTTATTGGCCATGAGTATATCTTTGAAGAAATGTCTACTCAAGCCCTTTGCCCATTTTTTAATCAGATTTTTGTTGTTGAGTTTTTCCTTACTACTGAGTTTTGAGAGTTCTCTATATATTCTGGATACTATTCCTTTGTCAGATATGTGATTTGCAAATATGTTCTCCCAGAATGTAGCTTATCTTTTCATCCTCTTAACAGAGCAAAAGCTTTTTATTTAATGATAAAATCTAATTTACTAGTTTTTCCTTTTGTAAATTGTGCTTTTGATGTAAAATGTAAGAGAACTTTGTGTAGCTCTTAGTCCTAAAGTTTTTCTTCTACTTTTTTTTCAAAAAGTCTTGTTTTTTTTTGTTTTACATTTAAATCAATTTTGAGTTAATTTTTGTATAAATGTGAGGCTTAGGTTGAAGGGGTATTTTTTGTTTTGTTTTATTTTGCCTGTGGATGTCTAATTACTCCAACACCATTTGTTGAAAGGCTATCTTTCCAGTATTGAATTTCTTTTGCATCTTTGTCAAAAATCATTTGGGCATGTTTATCTGGCTCTTTATCTACATTCCCTGTTCTGTTCTTTTTTTTTTTTTCCCTATTCAGTTCTATTGATCTATGAGTCTATATCCCTGCTAGTACTACACAATCTTGATTACTATAGCTATATAATAAGTTTTAAGTTGGGTAGATTAATTCTTCCCACTTATTTTTCTTTCTCAGTATTGTTTTAGCTATTCTAGTTCCTTTGCCTTTCTCAATAATTTCTTATAAATTATCTTGCTGGAATTTTCAGAAGAATTATATTAAATATGTGTATCAATTTGAGAATTGAATTCCTTTCTATGTTGAGTCTCCCAACTCATGAACATAGTATCTTTCCCATTTATTTAGATCTTTTATTTTTTTCATCGTTGTGTGTAGTTTTCAGCATATTAAGTGCTATACATGTTTTGTAAGACACTTGATTATTTCTTTTTTTGTAGCAATTGTAAATGGCTTTATACTTTTAACTTCAGTGTCCATGTATTCACTGTTGGTATATAGAAATAAAATTGATTTTTATGTTGATTTTGTATCCTATAAACTTACTGAACTTCCTTATTGGAGGTTTTTTAAAATAAATTCCTTGGGATTATTTATGTAGACAATCATCTCATCTACATATAGGGACAGTTTTATTTTTTCCTTTCCATCATATGCCTTTTATTTCCTTTTCATACACTGAGTAGAAGTTCCAGCACTGTGTTAAATAAGAATGAGGAGAACAAGCATCTTTGCCTTGTTCTTTTTTTTTTTTTAATTTTATTTATTCATTTGAGACACAGAGATACAGAGAGAGAGAGAGAAAGCATGAGCAGGGAGAGAGGCAGAAGGAGAGGGAGAAGCAGGCTCCTCGCTGAGCCAGGAGCCCGATGTGGGGCTCGATCCCAGGACCCTGGGATCATGACCTGAACGGAAGGCAGACGCTTAACCATCTGAGCCACCCAGGTGCCCCTGCCTTGTTCTTGATCTAGGAGAAATATGTTCCGTTTTTCACCTTTAAGTATGTTAGCTGTAGGAGTTTTTTGTGGATGCTTTTTATCAAGTGGAGAAAGTTCCTACCTATTCCTGTTTTCTTGAGGGTTTTTCTTTTTATCATGAATATTATTTTGTCAAATGCTTTTTCTACATTGATTGATACAATTATGTGATTTTTCTTTTAGCCTTTTAATAAAGTGGACTATATTGATTGATTCTAAATATCGAACCTTCTGCGTTAACTTTTTTTTTCCTGCCATCACTATAGCAGGAAAGGAATGAGAAAGCACTACCTCATCACTCTGAGGTGAAAGTAAAAGTCCAAATTTCCTATTTCGTCTTCTTTGACACTCTGGGGACAGGGGGCTCCTCATTACTGCTGAGCTGGGGGTAAGCCATGGAGGGGATGGCCTGGTACCTGCTGGGCTCTATTGAAAGTCCTGGCCATTCACTAAGCATCCTCTGATACTACTTAACAGTGGGAAGGGAGAAAGGTTTTTTTTGGGTTTTTTTGTTTTGTTTTTTTAATTTTTTTTATTGTGGGAAGGGAGAAAGTATTAAAGTCCCAGCTCCTACCTGGCTTTCCCTGACACCACTATGAAGAGGTATTAGAGAACTTTGTTTGGCCCTGGAAAAGTACAAATCTAAGCTCCCCACTCAACCTTTGCTTCTGGAGGTGGGGCCACAGTTTTATCTCTGGTGTTTGGCTGGAGTAGAGCCACTATTTAAAATTGTTCTGTCTTGCTAGGCTTCCCCTTTCCTAGTCCTTTGGTGAGAGAGCTGACTTCTGTTGGGGCTCTTTTTGTCTGCACTCATGTATTTCTGAGTTCCAGCTTCTTCAGGTCCAAATCTGGGATATTTGAGGCAAAAAGGAAACCCAGGGAACTCACCACTGTTGTTCCTCAGGTCCCAAGGTCACTAGCCTTTCTGTTCTCTTCTCTCCACCTTTCAGAGTTTTCTTATGTTTGTTTTATATATAATATACCGAGCAGTGTTAAAGAAAACAAAACTCAGCTGAGTAAATGTGAAGATCTCACTGGCTTTATTAAGCAATTCATGAATCGCACAGCATCCCACCTAGCAGGTAGAGAAGTGCACCATGGAGTTCTATAAAATGGGAGGTTTTTACAGGAAGGAGGGTGGAACAAGTAGTCATTAGCAAAAGAAAAGAAAGGATTGGTTCAGGCCAGGATATCTTTTGGTGGGGATGGGAACAACAGGGATTTTTTTTTATCCTGCAGAGTACTATACTATTGCTGTTCAAGAAATTTCAGATTGACTTTTAAAAGGTCACATTCCTGGAATAGGTTGAAACTGTAATTAAGTCTTGGTTTATGGTCATGGAGGGGCAAATGACTCCAATCTGGGCTTGTTTTTTTCTTTTTTTCACAGCCATAATAGGAAAAAGTACATCTACTCTAGCCTCTCAAAGGTAGAACTTTCCTCTAATAAATATTTAATAATTAAATTAAACTTGGAAGTACATATGATTGTGGTGTTTTTTAAATGCCTAATTAAAGTTTTATATGCTTGCAGGTTGGCTTTTAGAACATTAGTAAGAAAATACAGTTGTGATCTGTGCTATACACCAATGATAGTTGCTGCTGATTTTGTCAGATCTATAAAAGCCCGAGACAGTGAATTTACGACAAACCAAGGTATGTGAAACCCAGAGTTTGCTGACTTTATAAAACTAAAAAAAAAAAAAAAAATCTTGTCTGATCAGAAACAGCACAATTCAGATATTTTATTTTTAAATCTTTTAGTTTTTTTATGTTTGTAATAAGTTTTTTAAGTATGCTTTTATTCTGTGCCTTGTAAACTATGGATGATATATCTAAGCATGAGGTTAGCCTTCCTTAGGGCCCCATCCTCTCACCTGAGCTATTAGGTTCCTATCTCACTGCCTCCAGTCTTGCCCCATTCCAAACCATCCTACAAATAGCCCAAAGGAACCTTTGTAAAATGTAAATTTGATCACATCTCTTCCCTGCTTAAAATCCTTCTTGGACCGCTCATGGCCTAAAGCAGTGGTTCTCAAGGGCTGAAACCCCAGGCCAGCAGCATCAGCATCATCTGGAAACTTGTTCAAAATGGAAATTTCTCAGCTCTGCCCCAGGCCCACTGAATCAGAAACTTTGGGTATGTGGTCCAGCAGTCTGTTTTAAAAAGCCCTCCAGGTGATTCTGAGTTTGCTAAAGATTGAAAACCAGTGGCCTAATGAGTAAAATTCCAGTACGTGTCAGGGTACTTGGCTGGCTCAGTCAGTAAAGCATGTGACGCTTGACTTCAGGGTGGTGAGTTCGAGCCCCAGGTTAGGTGAAGAGATTACTTAAAATAAAATCCCAATACCTGTGAATAATCTATAATGTTCCTCATGATCCAGCCTCTGAATATATCTTATGCAGCTTTATCTTCCATTAGTTTCTCTCCACAGCCCACCAACCTTACTTTTTTTTTTTTTAAGATTTATTTATTTATTTTGAGAGAGAAAGTGTATGTGCACATGCTAGTGGGAGAGGGGCAGAGGGAAAGAATCTTTCAAGCAGACTCCCCACTGAGCACAGAACCTGTCATGGGGCTCCATCCCATGACCCATGAGATGACCTGAGTGGAAACCAAGAGTCAGAAGCCTAACCAACTGAGCTACCCAGGCACCCTCCACCAACTTTATTCTTTAATAATACTAACTTATTTAAGTTCCTGAAAGTGCCCCATCCTCTCATACTTCTCTACCTAGAATATCCTTTCCTCAGCTATGCCCGTCCCCCAGATCCATATCTCTCTGGCAAACGACACTGCATGCTTCTTAATCCAGCTCTCAAAGTTTGTGTTCAGGGAGTTTGCCAGATCACCCTCCACTATTATCCTCTCTCACAGGCTTTTTATTGGACTTAATTCTACTGTATTATAATATCCTCTTTGTATGCCTGTCTCCCATTCTCTAGACTATGGGCTCCTTGAAGTCTGGAATTATCTTTTATGGATTTGTATCCTTAGCTTCTAGCCCTGTGTTGAAAATATATTAAACTAATAAATGGTTATTAAATTGAAACTCTAACTCTTTGAGTTATAAAGGGAAAAACATCCTATATCCTTGGGGAAAAGCAAATTCTCCTACCCCATGTTAGTCCTATAAATCAGTGGATTGCCATAGAATTTCTGAATAAAAAAATAAAAATAAACAGAAAAAAATTCTGAATCAGTGAAACTGGGATGATGCTCAGAAATCTGCATTTTGGCAAACACCTAGTGAATCTCATACAGGTAGTCCTCAAAAGAACTTTAGAAAGATTAAAATACATCTATCCAGAGTTTATAACACTAACCCAAAGGAAGACGGGAAAAATATGTCCTTAAAACCTAGGAAGTATCTGACACATTTTCTATATTAAAATGTAAACTTTTATATGTTAGAAAGGAGCACACGTGTACTCAAAGACAAACCAAAACCTGGAAAGAATGTAATATTTACGATAGAGGGGCACCTGGATAGCTCAGTCGGTTAAGCGTCTAACTTGGACTCAGGTGGTGATCTCAGGGTCCTGGGATCGAGCCCTGTATCAGGCTCCGTGCCCAGCGGGGAGTCTGCTTGTCCCTCTGCCCCTCCCCCTGCTCGTTCTCTCTCTCTCTCTCAAATAAAATCTTTAAAATAGATATATATTTACGATAGCAGAACTCATTTCTTTGTTTTATAAATAAAATTTTTAAAAATAATAAGAAAATAAAGAACAATTAAAAGAAGAATTACATGTAGAAAAATAGCCAAAGAATATGGAGAGAGAACCCACAAATAAAAATACACATTGTTGGATATACAATGTAGAATAAGTTGTGAGGAAACAAGAACTGCCGTCCATATTGTTGTGTATCTGTATTGGTAAACTCTTCTGAAAGAAAGCTTTGTGGTGTCTATCAAAATGTTAGATGCCTATCCAGCAGTTACATTCCTGGGAATTTACCCTATGAATATACTCAGAGTAGCATGTGTTTAACAGTATTCTCATCGCAGCATTGTTTGCAAAAGCCACAAATGAAAAACAGTCTAGAAGTACACTCTGTGGTCCATCCATACAGAAGAATACGCTACTAAAAAGAAGAAAATAGGTCTGAGTACAACTCCCAGATATATCAAGGGGGGAAAAAAAGCAGTAGGCATGGAAATATATATAGAATGTTCACATTTGCTTAAATTTTACAGGTATACATAAATTACAATAAACTAATTCTCATCTTTGGAAATGGGATCTGTTTGTCAAGAGTGTTGTAATGTTCATTTTATCAGATTTTATACTGTTTGAATTTGAACTAAATGTAAATTACCTTTAATTTAAAATATTTAAAATTAGTTAAATGCTATGTTGTTTGAACAGATAGTTCTTAGGCTGAAAATAGTTATTATCCCATACAAACATGACGAGTTTGGCGTATCGTGTGTGTGTGTGTGTGTGTGTGTGTGTTTCTGTGAATTTTAATGTTGAGCTATTCGTTTTATCAGGTGATTGCCCATTGATTGTTCAGTTTGCTGCTAATGATGCAAGACTTTTATCTGATGCTGCTCGTATTGTCTGTCCTTATGCGAATGGAATAGACATTAACTGTGGTTGCCCTCAGAGGTAAAGCTTAAAGAAGTTGGAAGAATTTTCAGAAAAATTAGAAAAAAACTATGTGAACATGGTAAACTATTTCTCTAGTTTTCCAAGAATTAAAAAAATAAAGAAAATAGAGTTAAAGCGCTTGGGCTCCAAATAAGCCAGAAAAAAATAAGGAAAGATTATTTAGGAACAGATATGCAAAGGTATTTTCTGATGTCTAAAACAAGGTATAGATTAGTGTTTTGTCTTACCACTAGAATTTTTTTGTGTGTGGATCTGCCTTGAACCTGACCCATAAGTAGCTAGGGAAGACTAGAACATTTATACCAGTCCCTAAAGTGAATTTTTACTGCTGTGTCAGACAAGAAACTGTGATTCTATGATTTGAGAAATCGCCACTTGTTTTCTCCTAATTAATTTTCTCTATAAGAATACTTTCTTATAATTACCTTTTCTTTCTATACCACAGTTGTTTGGTTGAGTCTGAGTAACTGGGTATTGATAGGATGCTTAATTTGATACTAATATCCCTACCTTCCTAGCACCAGGTCAGATTATCTGTCAATAATACAAAATGTGTCCAAAGAATAAAATCAAGGTTTTAAGTACATCATAATCCAAACCAGATTAGACATATTTGTATACTCATTAGGAGAGTTAAATAAGCTGTTTAGTGGTGTTGGAATGCTGTAAGCCAAAAATATCTTTCTACTATTAAGATTAATAAAAATCTTGTTATGTACAATAAACATCAAATTTGGAATTCTAAAAATCTGAAGTAATTGAAATTAATTACAAATACCTAAGTCTGTTTTGGTTGAATTAATTTTAATTTAATTTTCTCACTTGCCAATGAAAACCATTTCTCCTAAGTACTTTTTGATCTGGGAACATGTTTTCCTTATCTCTTATCGATCCACTTTAAAATGTTGGATCTGTGAATTATAAAAATCTGATTCCATTCCAGGTCACTAAGATAGAGAAATAGATGTACTTACGGTGCTTTTAAAATTGTATCTCCTCGTCCATCTATTTACAATTCATTTGTTGTGTCTGCTTTATAAAGGTGGGCAATGGCAGAAGGTTATGGAGCTTGCTTAATAAACAAGCCAGAGCTTGTTCGAGATATGGTGAAACAAGTAAGAAATCAAGTGGAAAATCCCAGATTTTCAGTATCTATTAAAATAAGGTAAAGACAATATTTTAATCTACTGACAAGATAGTCCATTACTTAGGAAATTTTTTTAAAAATTCCTTTTGTCTAAGAGTGTGAAGGTATCCATCCTTAATAAATTGGTAGCTAGTGTATGGAAATGTAGAAATAAGACGTTTAGTAAATGACTACCATAATTTTTATTTATAAAAATAACAGAACAACTTCATTTTTGTATTTTTTAACAGAAATTAAAACATCCCTTTATTATTAAAAACTTCCCCTCAAAAGAAACCCTCTGTTTTTTTTCCATGCACTGCCTAATTAATAATGCTGAGAGGGGCGCCTGGGTGGCTCTCTCGGTTAAGCGTCCAACTCTTGATCTCAGCTCAGGTCTTGATCTCAAGAGTCGTGAGTTCAAGTCCTTAGCCAGGCTCCACACTGAGCCTGAAGTCTACTTTAGAAAAATAATAATGATGACGATGCTGAGAAACATTCCTGGTACCAAGAATAGAAAATAGTAATAATATTTGCACTAAAATTTCACAATGAAAAGAAAATAAACCAGGAATAGGTTTTTGGGTGACAGGTTAAAAACATATTTCATGATAATGTATTATATTTTCCCACTCGGGGATTGGGGCATACACAACAGATAATAGGATACTATCTTTCCATTCCTCCATGACAGTACTTGGATGACTTTTTCAGTTATCAAAGCCAAAAGGGTGAAGCACTAAGTAAGGTAAAATTTGTCATCCTATTGTTGCCAATAGTGAAATAGCGAAATTTGAAGTCTTAAATGGGAACTGATCTCTGAACAAAACCTTTCTGATAGTGGCATGTGGTGATAATATAGCAAAGCTAACTGAATAATGTATCAGATGAAATATTATTTTATTTAGCTTATTAATTTTAGCATTAAGATTTGTATGCTGCAAGTAGACTGATGTAATTTTGAAATTACAGGATCCATGATGACCTTACAAGAACTGTAGATCTTTGTCGAAAGGCTGAGGCAACAGGAGTTTCTTGGATTACAGTCCATGGAAGAACTGCTGAAGAAAGACATCAGCCCGTTCACTATGAGGCCATTAAAATAATTAAGGAAAACATGTCTATACCTGTAATTGCTAACGGAGACATCAGAAACTTAAAAGAAGCAAAAAATGTGTGGCATATTACTGGGACAGATGGTAAGAAATAAGTACTTGAGTTTTTTTGATTTTTAATTAGCAAAAAAAAAAAAGTGGGGATAGGAGAGTAATGTTAATGTGATTTTTCATTATTTGTCTTTAAATTGGAGCCATATTTTCTTGTTGTACTGATTTAAGCTAAACAACTTATTAAAATTATGTTAACTCTTTTACTTAGAGGCAGTAGATGTTTTAATTTGGGTAAGTCAGTTACTTTTCTCCCACCATCATATCCAGTTAGAAGGCTATTAGTAAAATAGCCTTTTAGTAAAATAGAAATGAGAATTAGTGAACACAGAGTGGTCATAGGAGCCAAAGGAACTACATACTGCTATGCAATTTTATTACTCCCTTAAATTGTTGGCACACCAAGGCCTGTGATAAGTATGGCTAGATGGGAGAATGCAAATAAACCTAAGCAAACCCAACTTACGACAATCTGGATTAACCCTAAAAAAAAAAAAAAAATCCCTAGAGACTAATTGTTTAATGTAGAAGTCTTAAAAAATTTTTTTTAAATTCTTATAAGTACATTGAAACATTATTGGTTTACAAACATATCAAATTGTTTTGTAATTTAGACTAATATGTGGTTATTGTGAAACCTTGTAATATTACTTTATTTTTCAATATTCTCAGTTTGTTTCATTAAGTTTGACCTCATAACCATGAGTTCTTAATGTGTGGACAAATGTGATATGCTTTAATTTATAGGTGTGATGGTTGCAAGAGGACTCTTAGCAAACCCGGCCATGTTTGCTGGATATGAGGAAACCCCACTGAAGTGCATCTGGGACTGGGTTGACATTGCTCTTGAACTTGGAACTCCGTATATGTGTTTCCATCAACATTTAATGTACATGATGGAAAAGATAACTTCAAGACAGGAAAAAAGAGTATTTAACGCTTTGTCAAGCACATCAGCAGTCTTAGACTACCTTACAGACCATTACGGGATTTGACTGGACTTCCTAAATTATTTTAATATTTACTTCATTTTATATCTACAGTGAAACCACCCATGGTCACATTTTGGTTTCTACTTTAAGTCAGTGTCTCTCACACATTAGCATAAAAACAGTGCCCTGAGAACATTTTAAAAAGTTAGTCCTAGACCCCGTCCTCAGAGATTCTGATTCAGTAGATCTCTAGGGTGGAAACAAAATTTAGTTTTAAAGAGGACCCCAGGTAGATCAAACATCCTGGTCATCCTAACAAACTTTGACAAATACTGCTCTGAATCCTGTTATGGATTTAAAAACAAAAACAAAAACCTCAGAATTTTTTTTCCTAAAGGAATTGTGTTTTTAACATTTTTAAATAAATAAAACTTTTTATTTTAATACTAAAAGGATGAGTCCTATAGTACTTATAAGTTAACATGAAGCATGTTTGAGTGAAAATAAGTGCAAAGTGACAGAATGAATGCCAATTCTATATAAAATGAAAAGGAACAAGAAATTCTCTATAGAATTACTTTCAGGGCTTAGAGTAAAAATTCAAATTGGAAAATCAAATTGGTACTTCCTAATTCATTAAGGACACCTCAAGGTATTTGTTTTAAACTGTATGTAACTGAATTTAATTATGTGTGATGTTTTCAATAATTTAAAACTAAGATGCATGAAACTCTTTAAATGACATTAACTTCATTACATTTCAAGTCTTCTAGATCCTACAAGATTGAGAGCTTGGTAAATACACCTGTACCTAAAATGATAAAATTAGTTTTAGTCCCCCACATTTTATGTATAAAATTTTGGTAACCAGTCTGGCAATGATTATATATTTGAAATATTTCTTAGAGAAATATAATTTTTAATTTAAAAACCTAATTTCCATACCCTGTTTTTAGTGATTTATTTATGATGTTATTTTTATGCCTCCCCGCAGTTGATGATAATTTTAATTTTTTTTTTATAATTATAAAGTTCCATGGTCTGGGAGTGTTACTAAGAGAATTTTGTTGTTGGTGAATGTGCCACTGCAAGAATTAAGTATCTCAGTTAACTATTAAAAGTTCCATAGTTAAGATATTAGTCTATACCACCAACATGAAAACTGTATCAGGAGACAGTTATCTAAAACTGCTTAATTCGGGCGCCTGGGTGGCTCAGTTGGTTAAGCGACTGCCTTCGGCTCAGGTCATGATCCTGGAGACCCAGGATCGAGTCCCGCATCGGGCTCCCTGCTCAGCAGGGAGTCTGCTTCTCCCTCTGACCCTCCCCCCTCTCATGTGCTCTCTCTCTTTCAAATAAATAAATAAAATCTTAAAAAAATAAAACTGCTTAATTCAAGTGTTTGGCAATATTAAATGGATCCATTTTAAACTAAACACTGTGTTGCCATATTTTTTAGGCACATTCTATACTTTCTTTTTTCAATTAACATATTTTTAAAGATAACTGGCTTTTTCATTTGATGTAATATGTAAGAATAGGGAGCTATAGTCAAAATTTGTAATTTTTGTGTTTGTAAATTAACTCTGAAGTGAATTAAACTAGTGCGTGTGCACAACAGCATAGAGTACGGTGCACAGCCTTCCAAAGGAACCAGTGTGGAAGAGCATGCGTTTGATTTAAAAAAAAATACCTTCCTTATAGTTAATTTAGTCTTTTTTCTCTCTTTTCTGTGTGATCAAGTATATTTGTGATAAGAAAAAGCACCCACTTAAATGTATTTTTAGGTTCTGTAATTATTTACATCATTTAATATTCCCAAAATAATTCTGTCCAGGAGGATAATACTGTCATTTGCATTTCTGATATCTTGTCAATATTTTAAAAAAATTAATAGAGTGTATTCACGCAATGCGAAAATCTGGAAAATAGTAACTGAAGGAATGCAGCCACACACATTGTTTTGTCTCCCTCTCATTCCCCAAACATCTCTCTAGATTGTATGGTCTCTTCCCAGCCTGCAGACAGAGCAGGGAAATGTTTTGAAGCTGCATATTTTTCCACGTTCTCACAAGAACAGAATGCTGCACAACCACCAATCCTGCGTCCTCCATTTAACTCTAGCGCAATCCCGGACAATAAGACCGTTTCTACCAAAGAAAGACGGAACAGGAAAGGACAGGAAAAGAGCGCCTTTCAAACGGGTCCACTGAATTCGCATCACCCTATCGAACCCTCCCGCTCCGGCGCCATTCCTTCTCCGTGGACCCCAAGAAGCTCTTTCGGAAAACGTCGGTTATCCGCGCCCCTCCCACCCAAACCACACTTTATTAGAAATTTACAGTCGGCTCTCTTGAAGAAGTTGACCGGGGAACCCCAAGCACTCGGCCGAAAAGTCTGAGTCACCCTCTAACTCCACCATCAATTAGAAAACAATTATTCTAATGGTCCTCACGCCGCCTGCGACCTCGGCTGGCTCCGACCCCGCGGTTCCGGTTTGGGAGCCGGCGGGGCGGGGGGGGGGGGGGGGCGCTCCCCCCCCCCCCCCCCCCCCGCTCGCCTCCCCGCCCCCCCTCGCCCCGCCGCGGCGTCTGACGTCCCGCGCGTCGGCTTGCGCGGAGCAGCGAGGGGAGCCAGGCCGGCCGCAGGCGGGGTAAGGCCGGGCGGGTCCCTGGGAGTCGCGGGCCCCGAGGCGGGGAGGAGCGCCAGGCCGCGCGGGGCGGCGGGGTCGCGCCTCTCCCCCCGCGGTTGAACCTCGGGAGCTGGCCCAGCCCGCGGCGCGTTCGCGGAGTGGGAGGGCCCCTCGTCGCGGGCGTTAGCGGAAGGTAGCGTTATGTTGCTGTCGCTGCGAGGTGGCCGGCAAGCACGTCCTCCGTGAGGCGCCGGCCGCCTCGTCGGTTCCGCAGGGCTCGCCCGGGAGGTGAAGACGCGGGCCTCCCGGCCCACCCTTGACCCGTGCCCCACCCCTCCCGCCGCGGGTTAAGGCCAGGCGCCTCGGGTTAGAGGAAAGTCGGAGCCCCCCGTCAGTCCCCTGGACTAAAACATTGCGCCCCAGGGCCCTTAACCAAGTTCTTTTCTTTGAAAGGCAGCAAAGTAAACGGTTTCTCTATTTAGGTGTGAAGAGAAAAAATGACACTCCAGTGGGTGGCAGTTGCAACCTTTCTTTATGCTGAAATAGGACTTATTTTAATCTTCTGTCTGCCTTTTATTCCTCCTCAGAGGTAGGATACCTCCAAATCGTTACAATAAGTATAAGTTACAATAAGTACAGGAAGCATGATTAGCTACTTTAGACTGTTTAGTGTGATATCGGAAAAGTTTTCTTAAGATTAAAAAGTTTTGAATGCTGATTATATAAAAGGTGCTCTTTAAACTCACAAATTTTAGGTACTGTCTAATAATATTAAAATATCACTTTATATAAAACTTTTTATTATATGTACAAACGAATCAGCTGTTTCCCCTCACTTCTAAAAGGAAAAGTACGCAGACCTTTTGGTTCTGTTGATTACAGATATAATAAAGCCATGGTTATACTTTTAATACATGTCGTCACCAAACCTAACCTTGTTTATTGTCCTGAGTTGGAACAGTGAACTAAAAAAAGGGAAATGGATAAGTGATGTTAACAGCATGCATGGGTGCAGAAATGTTTCATTGGGGCAGTGGAACAACAATGTAGAAAGTTAAGCCAGTAAATGATTCTTGGTGGTGTTCTTATGTAACCCAAAGATAGCTTCATTAATGTTTAATGGCAATTTTACCACTTTTTTCCATACACAGAAATAATATATACTGAAAGTGCTGAATATGGAAAGTACCACAACCATACATTAGCGTTAATTCCTTAAAGACCTTCAAAGGTCTTTAAGTACAGTACTAAATATTTAAATTGAAGCCTTGGCTCACTTTACCCTTGTAATAATCCTCATATTGCTCAGTTTGGGGGCTGTGGGGGATGGCTGTTAGTAGAGTGGACACACAGTGTAGGATTAGTTTCAGGTGTACAACCTAGTGATTCAACTTCTCTATGGTTATGCCATGCTCACCACAAGCGTATCTGCCATCTGGGGAGTTCAGTTTTAGATCCAGAAAGTTGATAGTATGAATGGTGAAATGCACTTTTAATAAAAATGTTGCAACACCTTTCTTCATGCTCATGACATAAAAGAAAATCTTTCATAAATGAGATCCTAGAGATAAATTAAGTGAGATCCCAATACTGGAAGAGACTTATGAAAATTTTTACTTTGAGTCAGCGTCCAGGTGATCTTTACATCTCTTAACTTGCTTCTTACCTACCTAGATTGCTACTCACTTCTGTCCTTGTCTATCAGCTATGCCATCACTTCTTCCTTACTAAAGAAAAAAAATTGAATCATACTGTAAGAAGGAACATTAGAGACCATTTTTTTCCAACCCACTCATTCAATAGTCTAAGTAGTCTAACGTCATCTAGCTGATCCATGGCAGACTCCAGACAAGAATCTGGCTTTCAGCCTAGTGCTTTTTCTACTCTACTGCTCATCCTGTCCATTTGTTTCAAATCTCTATAGTGCCGTTAGCTTTTTTTTTTTTTTTTTTTTTTTTTATTTATCTGAGAGAGAGAATGGGAGACAGAGAGCATGAGAGGGGGAGGATCAGAGGGAGAAGCAGACTCCCCGCTGAGCAGGGAGTCCGATGCGGGACTCGATCCCGGGACTCCAGGATCATGACCTGAGCCGAAGGCAGTTGCTTAACCAACTGAGCCACCCAGGCGCCCCAGTGCCGTTAGCTTTTTGGTAGTCGTTGCAACAAGAGAGTCCTGTATTCAAGAAAAGGAAAGATTTTATTTATAAACATCTGATTTATAAATAAGGCTTAAGAATTTGCAAATATATATATATATATGTATATATATGGTCAGTTAATATTTTCTGCATGAAAACATTCCATAGATTATGGATCTTTTTCTTCCTGCCAAATATTTTTTCTCTATACTATTCAAGTAGCTCTTTGATATATATGTAAATACACAGATTATATATAGGCTCATGTACAAATATACACAAGAAAATATGGTGTATATATATACATAACATATATATATGAACACAATTCATTTATAGTATGTCCTTAGTGTGTGTAGTCACATCTTTTAATATTTTATACATGTATCACCATATCTTCAAAGAAAAGGCTTCAATCTTTATTTAATTTGGCTATTATTTACTCACATAACCCATTGGTTAAAGACACATAGTTACAGGGGCGCCTGAGTGGCTCAGTCAGTTAAGCAGCTGCCTTCGGCTCAGGTCGTGATCCTAGGGTCCTGGGATGGAGCCCTGCATCGGGCTGCATGCTCAGCAGGGAACCTGCTTCTCCCTCTTCTTCTGCCTGCATGTCTGCCTACTTATGGTCTCTCTCTATCTCTCTGTGTCAAATAAATAAATAAAATCTTTTTTAAAAAAAAAGGCACATAGTTACAAGTCAGGCTTCCTAGGTGTATGTCCCAACTTTGCATGTTACTGCATGACCTTGGGCAAATTATTTACCATCTCTGGCCAGTTTCGCCATCTGTAAAATAGAGGTAATACTTAGTACCCACCTCATATAGTGGTTGTGGTGATTAACTGAGCTAAAATATGTAAAAGTGCTTAGAACCTTAGTATAGTAATGACTCAATATATAACAGCTATTATCATTTCCTCCTTGAATTGAGTATTAGTAGAAACTGCTAGTTGTTCCCTGTAGGAAATCTTTTTTGTGTTCCCTTTTATACTGACCCTTGAAATGTGAATTTGCATTGGGACTTAGATGAAGGTATTGCCACTTATCTTCTCTTTCTAAAAATATAAAATTTTTGTAATGAAAAATTTGATTAGCATCTCTGGAATTGGAAGCATAGAGGCAAAGGGACCTCCTCCATCTATATTAGTCTCCCTCCTCTTACCAACTTCAAGTTATTACTTAGGGTTGTTTTCCAAATTTATTAGTTAATAGTTTGTCCTAATCTTAAAGTAAAACTTTTTTTTAAGTTGTATTTGAAGTTTTATTAGGTGCTTATTACTTTTATGTCTCCTTTGGACTCCCATGAATCTGTTATTCATTTAAAATGCCCTCGTAAGGGGCGCCTGGGTGGCTCTGTCGTTAAGCGTCTGCCTTCGGCTCAGGTCGTGATCCCAGGGTCCTGAGATCGAGCCCCGCATCGGGCTCTCTGCTCTGCAGGAAACCTGCTTCTCTCTCTTCCACTCCCCCTGCTTGTGTTCCCTCTCTCGCTGTCTCTCTGTCAAAAAATAAATCTTAAAAAAAATAAAAATAAATAAAATGCCCTCGTAAAATAAATAAATAAATAAATAAATAATAAAATAAATAAAATAAAATGCCCTTCTACTGGGCCGCCTGGGTGGCTCAGTCAGTTAAGTGTCCGACTCTTGATTTCAGCTCAGGTCAGGATCTCAGGGTCATTAGATTGAGCCCCATGTTGGGCTCCACATCAGGTGTGGAGACTGCTTGAGATTCTTTGTCTCCTTTGCCTTCTTCCCCTTCCCCTGCTCATACACATGTGTGTTTACACTCTCTCTCTCTCTAAATAAATAAATTAATTAAATTAAATGCCCTTGTACAAAGTTTGTTACCTTTCCAATTGTGTGCTGGATTGCTTTGTCATTCCTGGTCATTTATAACCCATACTTTCTTACTTCTGTGTCTTTGCTTGTGCTGCTCAAACTGTCTAGACTATTTTTACCCCATTTTGTTTCCTCTATGTTCACATCTTGATCTAGGTGGTAATTACATGAGTAAATACTTATTCATCAACCTATTGGGCGCCTGGGTGGCTCAGTCGTTAAGCCTCTGCCTTCGGCTCAGGTCATGATCCCAGAGTCCTGGGATCGAGTCCCACATCGGGCTCCCTGCTCGGCGGGAAGCCTGCTTCTCCCTCTCCCACTCCCCCTGCTTGTGTTCCTGCTCTCGCTATCTCTCTCTCTGTCAAATAAATAAATAAAATCTTAAAAAAAAAAAAAAATTCATCAACCTATTTAAGATTTTTGTATTTTATGTATGTAACATCTCAATGATACTTTTAATTCCTTTGTGGTAAAAATAGAAAAATTCTTTTACTTGGAGCAGATGTAAAAATATATAGCGCAGAGTTGGACTCCCTATTCCTGAAATGTTGCTGATTATTAGACTAATAGGTCTTTGTTATTTCTGAGTTATTACCCAGATTAGAAAAAGATATAAGGTGATAACTTCTATCAGCAATATAACATGTTACTATAAGAATTCATGTATCTTTACTTTAAAAGTTACTTTTGCTGTAGAATGTTTAAGCCACCAGACAGAAGATAATGTCAGATTATCATTAAACTTGAAAGAGTTGTTCTTTATTTCATGAGCCATTCTTATGTCATATCAGAAGTTTTCTGATATGACATAAAAAATAAAATTTCTGTAATTCTTGTCACTCACTACACAGTTACCAAAATGTTAATTGAATATTTGCAAAGCATTTCAAAATCTTTTGTTTTTTTTACATCTAATGTAATTGTATTGCTTTACAGATGGCAGAAGATTTTTTCATTTACTGTCTGGGGTAAAATTGCAACTTTCTGGAACAAGGCTTTCCTTACTATAATAGTCCTATTGATTGTTCTATTTTTAGGTAAGTACTGGATTCCTCTTTTGATTAGGCTTAACTCTGGGGACTTTTTTTATTAATGAATTCATTGGATTTTTATTTAACTAAGTTGATGTTGCTATTGGGGTACAGTAGGCAGGAGCCATCCTGGGATAGCCACCGTGTATGCCACTGTTCTATGAGAAAATGTTTCCCATGCTCCATACCACCAGCCTCTGAAATGAATTTCTTTTTATAAAACTGGGAACAGCTGGTGTGAGAAGGTATGAGTAGGCGATTGTGGGATGTGATGTGAATGGGTTGTGAATGGGTTCATGCCTCATTTCAAAATGTCAATATTTGTCTCATGGTGTGCTATTGTTATCAAGTAAATCTCCAGCCATGTAAGAAATAACAGTAAAATTGGGCGCCTGGGTGGCTCAGTCGGTTAAGCGACTGCCTTCGGCTCAGGTCATGATGGGATCGAGTCCCACATCAGGCTCCCTGCTCCGCGGGAAGCCTGCTTCTCCCTCTCCCACTCCCCCTGCTTGTGTTCCCTCTCTTGCTGTGTCTCTCTCTGTCAAATAAATAAATAAAATCTTTAAAAAAAAGAAATAACACTAAACAATTAAAGGACAATAAGAAAAATGGGTCCCAGCTCTACCATCAACTAACTAAATGCCTTTTGGAATGGCATTTCATCTCTCTGAGTTTGGTTTATCCATTTGCAAAACAAAGCAAGAAAAAGCAATCATTTCTGCAGCTCCTTCTGGCTCTAGTATTGTGATCTTTTTTTTTTTTTTAAGTAATCTCTACACCCAACGTGGGGCTCAGACTTACGACCCCAAGATGAAGAACCGCAAACTCTACCAACTGAGCCAGCCAGGCGCGCCTGTAGTATTATGATCTTTTAACTCTAAAATTATCACAAGAATTTCTACCGAAAACTGCCACATACCCATATAAGGAAGGAAAACGGTAGTATAAGGTTTTTTTGGTTACATATATCAGAAACCAACTGGAGCTCACTTGAGCAAGAAAGGGGAACTTATAATAAAATACAGAGTTGTTGTACAGCAGCTCAGGGAAGGAAGGAAGCCAAATTCCAGGAAGGGACTAGTCTTAGGAACTGAAATGTCCTTTTTACGTCCCTTCATTGCTCCATGGGTCTACTTCATTCTTCCTTATCCCTGTGGACTCTGTTCTCAACTATATAGCTGTGGGCACCATATAGCTGCCAAGTATCATCACTCCAGCCATATGCCAGGATTAACTAGCCATTTCTGAATCCCAGTTCCAATTATAAAGAAAATAAATGAGCCAGCTAGTACTAAGTATCCAACCTTTGTCTGGTAAGCTATGGCCGGGGATAGGAGTCACAAAGCAGAACCATGACCTCTGGCTGGAACCTACTTCTGTGGGCAGAGTGGGTAATTAATTCTTAGAGAATAGGGACATCATGGATGGTTAATACAGGACCTTTGACCTTGGATGGTAAAGGCAGGCAGATAGGGACCTATGCTTTAAGCCTCAGTGTTTCCATCTCAGAATAGGGTAATTACACCTGCTCCACTGAGGTGTTCAAAGGTTTAAATGCAGTAGTGAATGTAAAATACACAGTCCAGTGTTCTTATCCACCAGAATGACAATGGTGTAAATTATGGAAAACCAGTAATTACTCAAGTTTCATTTATATTTTACTTTCAAATTTATTTCATTTTTCTTGTTGGTTGTTTCTCTAATAAGGTAATTATTACAAGGTGTTCGTGTTCCTGGAGCCAGTACTGACTGAATGTGTGTGCATATGTGTGTTTTAAGGGGTGGGAATAGGCAGAAAGGAAGCAGGAAACCAGGAATATGTTTAGTGTCAGCAGAAATGCATCCCAAGAATTTGAAAGGTTCCACGAGTGATCCCAAAAAAAAGGCTGTCTCCATGTGGTTTCTAGAAAACTGACCATACGGCACACCCTGCCCATATGATTGCCCCTGTTTCATTTTTCAGACATAGTTTCCTTGCTTTAATACAGGTGATTTTATTCTGTAGGTGGATTTGTATGGCCATTTACATTTATAAACTTCTTTGATATTATTTATTAATCTTCAGCATTTCTGCATAATGGATCCTGGAATATTTTTATTTAAAAGCCAAAGAAGCTGAATAACAAGCATAAGGATCCTTCATACTACTATGTGGCTTCTTTGGCCTGCTTAAAATAACTCATAAATACCATTGTGTTTGGGGTTTTTTTAGTTGTCTCGTGCTGGTTGGTATGCTCTTACTATATTATTGTGGCAATCTGAGAAATAGAGGAAATAGCCATTAAGATCAAGAAAATTTTTTAAAGATAATTTAAAACACTGGGGTACCTGGGTGGCTCAGTCAGTTGGGCTCCATGCTCAGTGGGGAGTCTGCTTCTCCCTCTGCCCCTCCCCCTCTTTGTGTGCACCTGTGTGCTCTCTCTCAAATAAATAAAATCTTTTTTAAAAAAAGACGATTTCAGGGCACCTGGGTGGCTCAGTAGGTTAAGCGGCTGCCTTCAGCTCAGGTCATGATCCCAGGGTCCTGGAATCAAGCCCCACATCTGGCTCCCTGCTCAGTAGGGAGTCTGCTTTTTCCTCTCCCTCCACGTGCTCATGCTCTCTCTCTCTTTCTCTCTCGCTCACTCTCAAATAAATAATAAGTAAAACCTTTTTAAAAAATAAAAAAGACTATTTCATATACCTTTCTGCAAATAATTTTGAATACCTAGATGAAATGGATAATTTTGTAGAGAAATATAACTTACCAGATGAATTCTAGTAGATAGAGAAAATTTAAGCAGACAAATTTTCCATAGAAGAATTACAGAAAGTTAAAAAAAAAAAAAAAGCTACCCCCATCAGAAAAGAATAAAACCAGATAGCTTTGCAAGAAATTCTACCACTTTGAAAAAACAGACATTACTTTTTTCTCTTATTTTTTATTATTATGTTATGTTAATCACTATACATTACTAATGCTGCTTAAACTGTTCAGGAATTTAAAGAATTTAAAGAAATTTATGAAGCTAGAAAAAAGAAACTCTCTAATTGAAAATAAACCAAAAAAAGTTAAACCAAATAGAAGACTGGTAACATGCTACACAGAGAAAAAAATGTTCACAGCAGCATTAGTCATAATAGCCAAAAGTTGAAACAGTCCAAATGTCTTCAGCTGACGAATGGATAAACCACATGTGGTATATCTGTACAATGCAGTGTTATTCAGCCATAAAAAAATAATGGCAGACTGCTACGTGGTGACACAGATGAACCTTGAAAACATATGCTAAGTGAAGGAAGGCAGACACACAAAAAAGCACATAGTAAATGTTTGCTTTTATATAGAATGTCCAGAATAGGCAAATTCATGGAGACAGAAAGTAGATTGGTGGTTGCTGGGAGATGGGGGAAGGGCAGAATGGATTTGGGGTTTCTGAGGGGGTTGGTGAAAATATTCAGAAATTAGTGGTGTTGGTTGCACAACTTTGTGAATATACTCAACACCACTGAATTATATACTTTAAAGGGATAAATTTTAAGGTATGTGAGTTATAACTCAATAAAGTTGCTATTAAAATTAAATAGGGGCACCTGGGTGGCTCAGTCGTTTAAGTGTCTGCCTTTGGCTCAGATCATGATCTTGGGGTCCTGGGATCGAGCTGTGTCAGGCTCCCTGCTCTGTGGGGAGTTTGCTTCTCCCTCTCCCTCTGCCCCTTCCCCCTGTTCGTGCTCTCTTTCACATGCTCTCTCTCTCTCAAGTAAATAAATAAAATCTTTAAAAACTAAAATAGTAGTTTAAGCGGCCTCAGTTTTCTAACTGGAATCTCTTTCCTGTGGCAATAACTCTTTCCTAAGAATGCTGATGGCTACATGAAAGAAGCAGTCTGAGTTGTTTGCCCCACTGATCTTTGAGACACCTAAGGGGCAGATACCTTACCTAGGACCTACAAGAATCCAGTGACTTAAGAGTGCACTAAATATAGATAGGAATAAGCTGAAATCTGTTTTCCACTAGAAAGAAATAGATCCCCTGTAGCCTCTGAGACTTAACGGAACTGAACACATCAAAAGTGCAGCTCTCTGAATGTTTCTAGTAGCAGATGCCGTCCATGTGTCCGTTGGGGGAGCACATGCCCCCATAGGTCAAATTCCATTTTAACCTATGCCAGTGGAAATGTCAGTGTAACCAAATATTTCTAAAATCTCAGTAAAGTCACATTACTATTACTAGGATTAATTATTAATAATATTTTAATAATATATTAATGTTACTTTAATAATATTTAAATAACTTAATTTTACTTTAATACTATAATAATTTGATAATATTGAAGGAATAGTATAATAAAATGCTAGTACAGTCAGGAAAATAGGATAACCTCTTGGAATTGATTGGAATGGGAGATGACCTATATGCTACTGTCAGTAGGTTGGATTTTACTCAATCTATTAGGGATAGAAAGAGTGAAGGATAACAGTTTGCAGTGTAGCTAGAGATGAGAGACAGTACAATTATAATAAGCCCTAGATAAAGAGTAAAAAAAAAAAAATCTTGTTCCATTCAAAGGTTCCCACTAACATCCATTTGCAGAGCGTCTCTTTTGAGTATGGTGCCCTCCCAGGGATAGTAGAGGAAAAGACAAAAAGAGAGCCCATACCAAAAGTCCATTATTTAAAAGTCAATTCAGTTGTTCTAAAACTGCTTTCCATTTTAAGAGTAATTGTATATTATTAAAAGTCAAAATAATGTTTTCTCTTTTTCTCTAATAGATGCTGCGAGAGAAGTAAGGAAGTATTCCTCTACACCTGCCATTGAAAAAGGCTTAACCAGCAGACCTGGAGCCTATGAACATGCACAGATGAAACTTTTTAGGTCTCAAAGAAATCTTTACATTTCTGGATTTTCATTATTTTTTTGGCTGTAAGTTTAAAAAAAACACAATTTTAAAGCATGATTTATGTTTCTCTTCCTCATTTTTCCTATCTATACTATAGAATGCGGATGAAATACCCAAATGATAGTCATTACGGCTTGTAGGTTTGCTAGGTCCATAAGGCCCTGCGTGATATGGCCTTACTTTTCCCTGGAGCCTTTTCTCCTACTATTCTCTGACATTCACACCATGTTCCACCCACACTGAGCTTCATCTGCTCATGCACTCATTCTTGCAACAAATATTGAGTTCGTATTGTGTACCTGACTCCTTCCTACTTCAGGGTCTTCACACATGCTTTAACTTCTGCCAGAACACTCCCCTCTTTCCCGGGCTAACTTTCTATTCATCCTTCAGCCCCTTTCACAGAGAATCCATTTATGATCATCACTCACCCCAGAAGCAGGTGGTTGGTCTCTGTTATATGCTTCCATGGAGTGTATCTATATATGTATATTTTTTGAGTATCATTCATGGTTGCAAGTAAATACTGTTTTAACTCTTTCCTCCCCAACTAGAACCTAAACTCCCTGAAGGACTCTGTCTCATTTCCTGCCGTGTCCCCAGTACCCAGCACAGTGTTTAGCAATTCTGAACACTTGGCAGAGGAAATACCTGTTGAATGAATATTTGAAGATACTAATTTCTATTTCTAACAATGGAAGTTACCCATAAACCGATGTGAATGAGCAGTTTTTAGGCTTGGCCAGCCTCACACAATGCTCTTTAAATAGCAAATATCGAGGTGGGGGGGGGAATCAAAGAACAAAAACGACTTCTCTTAGTTGCCCTGCCACACTGTCTGAAATTCTGTTTCTCCTCCTCCTGGCCAAAGGCCTCTAGAAAGAGGATAATTAAATTAACAAGTACTGCTGAACCTGTCTTCCAAATGCTAGTCTTATAACAAAGATTCCAAAGGAACAAGATACAAGCTTGTTTTGACAGAAAGATTAAAAAAAAAAAAAAAGGAAAGAAACAAACAAGCATATGTCCTCCCTAAACATTATCTCCCTCCACCATACCCATACCTAAAGGGGAATCATTTGACAGTGACTGTTTATCTTAAATCAGTTTCTAATGATTAGTTATACAGTACTTTGATGTTTTTGTTTTTTAGAGTGTTGAGACGTCTGGTTATCCTTATTACGCAGCTGGCTAAAGAACTGTCAAACAAAGGAGTACTTAAAACTCAAGCAGAAAATACTAATGAGGCTGCCAAAAAATTCATGGAAGAGAATGAAAGACTAAAACGGGTATTTAAATTTGCTTTTTGAAAATGTGTGTGAATGTTCTTGGTTTTCCTGAGGTATATTATTTTTCAGTATCAAAAAGAACATTTTTGGGGCGCCTGGGTGGCTCAGATGGTTAAGCCTCTGCCTTCGGCTCAGGTCATGATCCCGGGGTCCTGGGATCGAGCCCCGCATCGGGCTCCCTGCTCCGCGGGAAGCCTGCTTCTCCCCCTCCTTCCTGCTCGAGCTCTCTCTCACTATCTCTGTCTCTCTCAAATAAATAAATAAAATATTAAAAAAAAAAAAAAAGAACATTTTTATAATTTGTAAGCAAAAAGCGACCATAAGTAGCAATATTGTTCTATGAAATGATTGTTTCAAAGTGTCTTATTCTCCTTTATATTTGTTTGTTCTCAGTTTCCCTCCATAGTAGAATGCCAATGAACCTATTTTAATGCCATTGAATGTATTTCCTATGATTAAAAGAAAAAGCAGTGCTGGGAATATGGATTTTAATTCCTTCATTACCATTAATTTTACTTTATAACTAAAGCAAATCTTTATGTCTCTATGTTTCCATTTTCTTTTCAGTTAAATTATTTTTTAAATAATTTTTAAGGCTGATTTTTTTTTGTTTTTCTTTTAAATGTTCATTAATGTAGGGAGCAGAGGAAAGTAGTTAATGCTAGATTGATGACTGCACATAATGTTTAAAAATCTTTAATTTGGCCATGTTGCTGATACTCCTTTGAGAACCCTATGCTGTAATTCCTCTGCCATTCAGGCAGAGTGTATATTAGGAACTGATGTTTTCCCTATCAAATAAAAAGAACAAATGAGAAAATTATAGCTATAAAATTACTTTATTTTTTTCTTAAGTATAAAATTTAGGAATAAGATGTCATAGCTTGAGTGTTTGCTGTTCATATTAAGTCCCATAAGTTTTGCTAATTCTACTTCTTAGAAGAAAGTGTCAGTGGAACCATTCAGAAGTGAAACAAATTTTCTTAAAAAAAAAAAAAAAAGCACTCCTAAAATAATAAAATAAAATGATTTTCCTATTATAAATTAATGAATTACAAATAGTCAATTATGTATTACCCCGTTACATTTATGTAAAAAGTATTGAGTTTAATAATAGAGAATTAAAATACTTATCTTAGTCCTAGAGCCTAGCCTCTTATAGAAAGAATTATAAGTACCACCCTTTTTCTAAATGAGTTAGTCAATACATAATACAATAGAAGGTTTTCCAGAACCTGTTAAATAAGGCAAACCTCACTGCAAAAAAAAATTGTGTTTGATGCTATAATATAATGGTCACCTATTCAGAACCCGTGTTTTATTTCTAATGATGTCTGCCTTATTTTTCCACTACAGCAAAAAGGTAAAGAAATACCTTTTCTCATATAAAACAGCACTCAAAAATGTTTCTTTGGGGGTATTGTAACCAGCATCTTTTAAGGAAACTTTTAGAGAATAGCATCACTTTATTTTTTACTTTGTTCTGTTTTGAAAAGGCATTGATCCATAGATGTCATGTAAATTTCCCTTTGTAGTAAATATAGTTCTGGGAAATCAAGCTTGTGGTATTTCTGTATTCAGAAGCAGGCAGTAAGTCATGTCTGCTTTTTTGGCATGTTTCAGCAGCAAAATGAGCCTCATTTTGTACCTCAGTATTACTTGTTTCATTTCCTATCCTTTGATCTTATTTCAAAACGGTAAAAGTAAAAACAAAACCCTCAAAGCTTTAATATATGATGGCTAAACTCAAAAGCACCCAGCATTGTATTTGTAAACTTACTGTGTACCTATCTTGATTTAAAATTATGCCCGTCGTGTTAGAGTAATGAGTTCTAATTACTAACAGAACACTGCTTTCTTCCTCTTATTCTTTAGTTGTTTTCCTTTTACGCATCAGCTTTAAGAAAATGGAAAGTGTTTTTGTAAAGTTTTGGTACTATTAGTTTTTTCGTATACACCATAATTAACATACTTAAATTAGTCTTGTCCTTCAAAAAAAGCACCTTCCTCAAAACGTTTTTGGAATTTTCTTTTAGTATTATTTTCACAACGAGTTACCCTTGCAAGGAAATTTATTTAATGACTACTGATTCTTTGATTCCTCCACAATTTCTCTTCTTTTTTTTTTGGTTTGTTTTCCTCCCCTTTGATTCCATGCTGTCCTGGTTCCCTGCTTCCTGTATTGGAAGGATCCAGTCATTGGCCCCAGATCATCAGAGACACCTAAATATGCTGAGCTAAAGCTAGCACACAGTAAGGAGAAAGTTTGTGAGCTGCACATTAATACTGTCAGTACCCAAAGTGTAACTAATTCACCAAGAAAAGCCAGAGGTCAGAATATCAAAGATCACTTCTGTTTTGAGATATTTCATGTAGATTTTGAAATATTAGCTAAAGAAAGATAAAACTGCTGAAACAACTATTCTCTATCAGAGACACCTTATCTAATGGAAAGCACTTTTACTGTGAGATCCAAGAGACTTAGGTGTTAGTCCTAACTCTACCAGTAATTAGCATTGTGACCTGGGGCAAGTCACCTCACGTGTTCTCAGGTCCAAGGTTACACATATAGCTAACACTATGCCAGGTACTGCTTCAAATCCTTCACAGTAAGGTATTAGTTCTTAATTCTTGCAACAACCCCATGAGGTTGGTACCGTTATTATCTGTATTTTATATATGAGGAAATGGAAGCACAGAAAGGTTAAGTGACTTACACAAAACCATTCAACTAATTAATAATGACAGAACTAAGATTTGAATCCAAGCAGCCTGGCTCTAGAATCCACACTCTTAACCACATTGTTTGGTGCCCCTTGTGTGCTGTCTTCTAAAATGACTTGCAGATGGTGCCTGAGACCCCTTTCTGTTCTGATCCTCAGTTAATGAAATAATTATAAAAGACCAGTTAACTTTTAATTAACTGCTTTAAAATAACAACAGTGATGGAGCTTTACTTCTTCCCAGTTTTTTTCCCAGCCACTGGCCACGGTGGTATAAGGTGGGTGGGACAGGGACACATGCATTATTCTAGCTAGTAGCTAGCTATGGAATTTCAGTTCCAGGGCTCTTGGTCGTTCTCCAGCACCAAGTCACACATAATAAAACTGGACAGGTTTGCAGGTGAAAGCCTATTTACAAGACCAACACAAACCCAACTTTTCCAAGTCAATGGCATAATAATTCAAGCAGTCAGTATAAACATTCCTGCAACTCAGTGGTTCTCTTCCAATTTGGGTAATCACCGGAGACTGTGTGAACTGAATTCAGTGAAGTAACAGCTAGGATTATTTTGAACTCGAAGTGGGCAACAAAACAAAGATTTGGAAAAAAATCTTGCTGCTTCCTGCTCTTTAAAAAATTTTTTTTAAATTTTGAAGATAGGAGGCTCCTTCAGCTTAAGTATGTACTTTAGTGTTTGTCTCCTAAAAAACTTGGGGTCATATATTCCTTTAATATATGAGCTTTAATTCCACCTTTTGAGCTGCCTAAACTCGATTATAACACAATAGTACTGTATTTGATCTTATGCTACAGTTTTTATGCTCTTGTCTCATCCTTTCCACTAGATTAAAGTTACATGAGAGCAGAGACCATGTTTCTCTTACATTTTTATCCCTTATATCACCTAATTGTAAAAATTGTAATCTATTTGCTTGTAGCCCATGCTCAGTAGAACTTTGTGAATTTTGTTTATTGGATATACCAGCTTACATTAGAAAAGGAATTACCCTGCAGTAGAAATTCTTTTCTGCCACTTTGTTTAAAATTGGCATGAGCTGCTTTTTTTACCTGACTATGGAAACTGTCAATATCAAGTTGCTGCAACTTTTATTTATTCAAATAACCCATGCCAGTGTATACATATTTTTCAGACATTAATCTTATTTGCCTTTCTTGGTAACTTAAATATCTCAGAATTTCTCTAAGATAAGTAAGCTTCTTAATTCTATTAACGATAGTAGTTTCCTTTTAGACATACAAATTATGAAATTTTTACTCCAAGAATATTTTTATTTTAGTAAATATTTTAGTATTCCCATCTTAATTTTTCTTGCCTAGAAAAGATAATCTGCAGGGACACCTGGGTGGCTCAGTCAGTTAAGCGTCTGCCTTTGGCTCAGGTCATGATCCCAGGGTCCTGGCATGGAGACCTGCATTGGGCTCCTTGCTCATTGGGGAGCCTGCTTCTCCCTCTGCCTGCCGTTTCCCTGCTTGTGCTCTCTCTCTCTGACAAATAAATAAAATCTTAAAAAAAAAAAAAACCAGAAAGAAAAGATGATCTACAAACATACAAAAAACATTTTAAAAGCCCTCATAGATTTTAAAATATAAAAAACATAGTAAAAGATTAACTGAATAGGAGTAATTTGGGGACTATTCAATGACTATTCAGAATTAGGTAGAATTTTCCAAGCATAGAGATGGCACTATCATTTTACACTTACCCATCCTCACCCTGGCATTATATTCCTTTTTTACACATTGGTCTGCATAAAAATAGTCTGAGTAGACAGCTCTGTAATTGGAACATAATGGCTTACCAATTAATATCATCCTCGGAACTGTTTTTTTCCTTAGATTTACATCACACACTTAATGGAGGCATTCACATTACTTACCTAAATACTTTTCCAAAACATAATTTTAATTATAGCCCAACCAGAAACTAATTTTCATTTCAGAGATTTCAGCCTTAGTAAGAAGAAATCTTTTTGTTTTTCCAAATACCAAGTTTCTATCAGCAAAAGTACATTGTAGAAAATTATAAAATACTAAAAGGACGAAGAATCAAATAAAGACCCAATAATTTTAAATATGTTATCCAGCCTATTTCCTGAAATAATATGTGGTTGTTGCAGTCTAAGCTTACTTCTTTCCATATCTCTCTTTTCTGATAGCTCTTGAAAAGCTATGCCAAGGAAGAGGAACACATTTTGGAAGCAGAAAATAAAAAATTAGTAGAAGACCAGGAAAAACTGAAAACTGAATTAAAGAAGACTTCAGATGGTAACTTCGTGTGCATGTGCAGAAGTAGAAAGTGTAGCATGATATTTTATGCGGTTACATTTCACTGTTTTCCCTAAAACCAAACTAATGGCTCAGTGTTCTTCTGGCTAAAATACCAAGAGTGACCTATTTATAAATTCCTGCTCAAATATGAAGATAAAACATGGTTTTGGCCAAGAGAAACATGCTCTGTTATACAGAAAAACATGTAGGTGTTTCAGATCTGTGTTGTAAATACAGATGTTCCTGCCTTAGCACAAGAGCTATGTTCCTGAAAAGTTGCTTGTAAACACAGTTTTGGAAAATGAATCACATTTTTCCATCATAGTATATTGCTTCTTTGAAAGAAGCAATCGGACAGTTTTGGTTACAGGAAAATATATTGCTTATCTCAAACCCCAATATTTCCTACCTGCCAGATATAAGGAAAGCATTCCCTGAAAAGAGATGGATAGTGTAGAGTAAGCAACAATCTGGGATTGTTGGCAATTTGAATGACTTATTCTAAAATACATTGCAATCAGGACTTGGGAAGGCAGCTATTTCTTCTATGATTTTTTGTTTCTTAATAATTCTGATAGCATTTTCTTCTTCTTCAAAGAAAAAATTGTTATTGCCTATAGCCACATAACACAGAAAAGTAGGTACCCCAAGTCCAGTGTCATCCCAGGAAACTCTGAGTAAAAATTTGTGGCTTGACCCCTGGGCAACATCCTTGCATATAACAGATCCTCCTTAATGCTGTCAGCCAGTGGCAGACCTCTCAGCCTGCCAGAATTAAGGTAATGATCAATGCATAGACCTTCTCCGATTTCAAATCTCTTCCACTACTTTATATGGGAGGTAAATTGGAGAATGTTCAGTGACTGAATCAAGGACCTACTTTAGACCATTTGTAAGTTTATGTTTTTTTAAATAGATCTCGGCATACAAGTTTTTTATACTATAACTTGCTTTATTGATTATCTATTTACAATATTTGGATAGAGTTTACTTCATCAAGATGTATTTGAATTTGATATGGAAAGCCCAAAGATAAAAGCTGGTTCTCTAAAAACAAAACAAAAATCCATAGGCTATTTCGTATGATATAAAATTCTTTAATTGCTTTCCTACTTCTTATTTAAAGTGAAAAAAAAAAAGATTAGAGACAGTAAGTTAAAAAATAAGTTACTCTTCTAGACAAGATAGCGTATTATGTACCTGGTGTAGTATAGCCCAAAATTCATTGTTGATACTGTTGCCTCTTCTGTTGTTACAAAAGATTTGGAACATGATCAAGAAGTTTTAACACTTATATGAAAATAAATTTAGTAATCACCCACCCTCTACATTAGACGTTTAAGAAGAGAAGCAGTGTTTTTTGTTTTTTTTTTTTACCCAACATAAAATATTGCTGCTAATCCTTTTGAAGAATGCAAGGAACTATTTCCAAAATACCTTTAATTAGTATAAAAAAAATTGTTTCAAAATCTTGCTTTCTTTTTTTTATACCTGCCATGGCATGGATCCCTCTCTTAATGTAAGAAGGGTGGTACAAAAATAAAAGACAACAGGTTGTTTGCCACGCTACACCTATCTTAACTTTAGGCAGTTTAGTTTCTTTTTCCTTTGCCTTTCAAAAATCCCAACTTTAAGATATTTTGAGCTTTGACTTTATAAGGCTGAAATATAACTCTAAACCTAATATTATTTTAGAGTAATATAAAGAAACTCTATAGTTCTTTAACAGACAATTGAGATGTTTGGAGTAGATGAACTCTTTGATAATATAGACATTGTGTTTATAATCTGATAGCAAGAGATACTGGCTTCTGTGTTTAAAGTGTAGACTATAAACCTAATTTCAGAGTGAATCAGTGTTGAGGTAAAAGCAGATTTTACCTGTTTGAGTATGTCCTGTTAGGTTTCTGCAAGATGTGTAATATTTTATGAACACATTGTATGTACCCAAAATTATTATTTCACATAACAGTATTAATGACCTTGAGAAGATCAAAGTTCCATTTCTAAAGGAGATATATCTTTGGCTATGTTCTCTTGATATATTCCAGTCAAGTTCATTAAGACTAGAACTAAGAAATTACATAAATTAATAGTGCAAGAGATTCAGATGAATTCAGTAGCACAATGCTTTGTACCTATTACCATTCCAAAATCGTCATTGATTTCTCAACATTGAGGATATTAAGGCTGACAGTGCTTAAGAAATGTTTCAGAAAGTTCTTTTATATTTGAAAATTGAGTAGAAAAGCAGTGTGATTTGTCTCTTAATGGAGGCAAATAGAGTATTTCAGTATAAATTTTCTTACCCTTGGTGTTTGTTTAATCTAAGTGAAACATTTTCTCCAAAGTATACTAGTGGAGATAAAGCATAAATACAAATGTTTATTTAATCTGGTTAGCCTCAAATTGGAAGAGCGGTGTTCTGAATACAGGTATTAAGAACACTCTATTAGTAGTGCCAGACACTCCATCAGTTTTTAATCACCAGCTCAGATTTGGACCAGAGTTAGTAAATTGTCTGTGCTTCAGTGCAGTAATATGACTCTAGTGATCCAAAAGAGAGCATGCATGTCCCAAAGCACCTAATTTATAGTCAGGACTAACTTAGTCAGGTGTAAGGACCTGATCTGTCATTTTTAATGATCTGTTTAGCAATAACTCTGATACCCCACTATGTGGAGTAATTGGGAAAGGGCACTGCCATGAAAAATGAGAACTTAGCTTTGAAGAATTTACAAAGCTCACATAATAATAATAAAAAAGCTTGGAAGCTTTCGTAATAAAAATAGATCTTGTATGCAGTGGAAAACCTTATGATGTCCAAGGAGATTGACTTCAAAGGAGTCTCCCAGGATAGCTCCTGGTTTTTATTCTTACAAATAAATACCTTCTTGGCATTTATGCTTATAAATAAGTACCTTCTCAGTATATATTAACTAGAGAAAATGTACCATTCAGTCATTGCTTGCATTCACGCAATGGTAAAAGTAGATATAATTTTAAAAGTGAGGGCGCCCGGCTGGCTCAGCTGGAAGAGCATGGGACTCTTGATCTCAGGCTCGTGAGTTTGAGCCTGATGTGGAGTGTAGAGATTTCTTAAATAAAACAAAACAAAAATATTTTTAATAAAAATTAAAAAAAAGAAAGTGATTGAGTTTCAGGGCACCTGGCTGGCTCAGTCAGTAAAGCATGGGACTCTTGATCTCAGGGTCATGAGTTCAAGCCCAACATTGGGCATTGAGCTTACTTAAAAAAAGAAAAAAGTGATTTTCATGTGGAAATGTCTCCTCCTTATTCCTTTATGAGCTGGAATGTATTCATAACATGCTACATCTTAAAAGGAGTTCTCAGAGCTGCCAGTCATATGGTGGAGGTTGAGTAGTAGCCTACTCTTTCTCCTACATAAAGGGAAAAGAAGAAGAAAAGACAAAAAAGTGATTGAGGCAAATTCCTTGATCCTGGCTTATCCTCCCTCCATCCCTCCTTCTTTCCTTCCTTCCTCTTTCGTTCCATCAGCAATTTTTTAAAGAACTTTTCAAATTATTTATTTATTGTAAGATCTTTTAACATGGAGCATAATGAAAATAAGACATAAGCTTTTTATACAGATTTAAAACAGGGATGGGGTGCCTGGGGGTTCAGTTGGTTGAGCGTCCAACTCTTCATCTCCACGGGGGTCTTGATCTCGGGGTTGTGACTTCAAGCTCCACGCTGTGCTCCACACTGGGCATGGAGCCTACTTAAAAAAAAAAAAAGAAAATAAATAAAACTGAGGGCTTTCTAATTCCTTACAAATGAGTTATTTGAGCCATCTATCTATCTAAAAATACATTCTCAAAGTCTAACATAAGCATGTTTTACAGTTGAAAATTTTTGTGAGAACTATCTTTAATTTGTAGCTATATCAAAGCCATCACCTTATTTTAAAGTTGTTAATAGTTAAAAAAATGTGTTAGTTTTGGTCATAGTTTTTGCTTTATTTCCTTTTAATGAGCTTTTATAATTTGAATAAGAAATTCAAATTTTTTTCTCCTCTGTTTATATATCTGGAAGTTTCTGCTTCTTTGCCATCTCCTTGCCTTCTTTTAATAACTGAAGAAGAGTCCATATTAAAAAATAATAGTACAGTTTATTTGATGGATGTGACAATAGGCAATATGTAATTAATAGTATACTAATTAAGCAAAAAAAATTGAACCAAACTATTAATAGCAGTTGTCTTTGGCACGTACAAAGAATTTATTATTTTCTGGATTGAAATTATTTTCTGTAATGAATTTCTTTTACATGTACAGTGAAAAGGATAAAAAAACAAACTCTCTCCCAAATATCCAGGTAATCTAAGGCATTCATTTTTGGGGCTTGAATTATCTAATTGAGTCTGTTCCCATCTTTACTTTGAGAGTAGATACTACATATTAGAAGTTGTTTAACCATTGCTAAGTGACATGGATCATCTTGCAAAATCTGAAAATATACTGGGTTGTTCTAGTCAAGTCACTGAACCTTTTTTTAGGCCTTAGTTTTCTGTAAAGTGAAGGAATAGGCTAGTTAACCTTTAATGTCTATGTATCTCCAAATAATATAATTTAGCAAAAGTGACCATCAAGAACTATTTTTACTGTGGCTTTTTGACCCTTAAAATTGCATTTATTTTTCATGAGAGAAAATTTTTCACCGTAAGTTACCTTTCTTCCAAACTGAAGTTCAGCAGGTGGTTAATTAAGCCATATTCCTCACAGGAGAAAAATGTTTCATGTAGGCTTAGAATCATTAGGACAGGGCCTGGCATGTTTTATCTACCTATTAGCTCATAGCTCAAGTGTGTTATATGGAATGGGGCTACAAATCTTAACTCTCTTGGGTGAGACATAACCATTTCTCACTAGGTTATAGTGTGGTTGTTTGTTTAGAACATCTATTAGAATACTGATATGGAATAATATAATTGCAGGAGAGGAGAAATGATTTAAGTAAAGAAATCCACATGTTCTTTTCATTATAAATATTGGGGAAATAAAAAATAAGACTAGATCTTTAGATCTTTTCTCTCCAAGAATCTTTCCTTATGGAATTATAACACAAAGTAGTCACTATAATGCTTAAACAGAGTACCTAATTCTTTTTCTTTTCTTTTTTTTTTTTTATTTTACCAGAGTTTTCATATACAGAAATACTAGAAGTCAAAAGTACTACAGGGCTTACAGTGAAAAATAGCAATTCCCTGAGATCCATCCCCAGAAACAGCTACATTCAACTCATTTAGTTGTTTCTTCTGACCTCCAGATTTCTAAATGCAATGTTTAGGTAGCTGTTTTTTGATCTTTCAGTGTGGGATTTTTCTCTTTGACTTTCTTACTTGGTGGAAGAGAAGAACTTTAGCTCTCTTGCCGAGCTCCTCAGACACATTTCCCATCCCCCATCATTCCAATATAAGCATATCATAATTTTTCTTACATCACATTATTATGAGTATGTACCTACTATTCATCATTGTCATGAAAACCCCTTTACCTCTTTCCTGTGCTGCTACCCTCTTTCCTGAGTTCTGTGTTTTCCACTTTTTATTTACTCTCTCCTTTTGGTAGAACATATCATCCAGTAGCTTCCTGAGGAAGAGTACATGAAAGGTAAACAATTTGAAGCCATGAATGTCTGGAAATCATTATTTTCTGAAAATAACTATCATTATTTTAGACTTACCCTTCGTTGAAAAATGCTTAACCTCAGAAATTTGAATGCAGTGCTCCATTATCTTCTTGCTTCTGCTGTTTCTGTTGATATGGCCGGAGTCATTCCAGTACCAGATTCTTTTTGTATATGGCCTGTTTTGTTTTGCCTTCTGGAAACTTGTGGAATCTTCTTTCTGTCCTCAGGGTTATAAAATTTCATCATGAGAGATTTTAGGAGGCAGGCAGAGCCAACAAGATTAGGGGAATGAGGGAAAGCAGAAATTTAAGATGACTCCAGGTTTCTAATTTGGTTGACTAGGTAGGTAATACTTTTAACCTAGATTAAGACCAAAAGAGATGTGGGTGCCTTCTTTTATTTGGAGAGAGGGAAAGCAGATAAAATAAGTGTGGTTATAAATATGCTGAGTTTGAGGGGCCATCAGGATATCCTAGTGAGAATGCCCAAAGAACAGTTGGAAATACAAATTCAAAGCTTAGAAGAAAGGTCATCTCAAGCTAGAGTCTAAGCCATCATACATATGGATAATGCTGACAGTTAAGTCAAGGAGTTAATGGGAAAATCAAGGAAGACTGTATTGAGTGAGAAGAGGTCTGAACATAGAACTCTAATACATACCAACATTTGAGGCTTAGGCTGAGAAGAATCAGAGGTTCTACCTGATAACGATTCACTTCTGGCCGTCTAACTCTCAGTCATTTAGCTAGTAGTAAAGATCCCCTGGGTTCCAGGCAGACACCTCTACTTTGCAATGTGTATTAATAATATGAAGCCTGCTGATGACCAAGAAGGTATTTATAATATAAAATGCTAAGTATAATTATAAAATTTTCATCTAAAATTTTAAAATATCTTTGAGGGGTACATGGGTAGCTCAGTCGGTCGAGCATCTGATTCTTGGTTTCAGCTTGGGTTATGATCTCAGGGTCGTGAGATCAAGCCCCATGTCAGGCTCAACACTTAGTGGGGAGTCTGCTTGAGGATTCTCTCTCTCCCTGTCCCCCTCCCCCAACATGCATGCTCTCTCTCTCTCCCTCTCTTTCTCTCAGATAAATAAATCTTTAAAAAAATAAGACATCTTTGAAAGGTATTTTCAAATTGCAAGAGTGAGAAGTATGTGGCTAATATGAGTTGGAGGAAGTTAGGATACATGAGGAATCTGAAGCTTGGGAAGCAAAGATGGTCGCTCAGCCATGCTCCTTTCTCTTTCCCCGGACTACCTCAGATTACTGCAATTTGATCTTTTCTTCCAAATTTGAAAACCAGTAGTATTTTCCTTCACTTCCTCCTTCCCCATCTTGTTTCATTTTCTTCTCAATTATTGGCAGGAGATTGCTGTTGAGGTAAATTTTTATTTACCCAACTCTTCTGAAGGTTTGTATTTCATTTCGAGAAGTCTTCAAGTGATTTTCCTGGAACTTGCTTTGCCCTCTACACTAGATTAATAGCACATTCTTCTGCTTCATAGAGGTCCCCACAACCTTCATGAACCAATACCCCTCAACAGTTTTTATAGGGTCAGTTCCTGGGGTTTGAGATTCTACAGATGGCCACATGTTCCTCCAGGGTTACATATTCAAGCGGTTTTAGCAACATGGAGTCTTTGCTCCATTCCATTTATGAACTTTTCCTGTGTACCTGCCATATACAAAGTATCGTGCTGGATGCTGGGAGGGATACCAAGGCGAATGCATTGTCATCCCTGTCTTCAAGGATCTCTAATAACAGTAGATAAATTCACTGATAACAGGAATTTGGGGCAAGGGAAACTCAAAGGGCTGTGGTAGCACAGAGGAGAAAGTGATGGATTCTTACTGGCAGAGTTGAAAATTTCATGGGGGAGGTATTTGAGCTTGGTCTCAGGGATGAGAGAGATCTCAGAAGCAGAGACGGCCGTGTCTTCCCCTAGCCTCAGGAACGCACATGATCCAAGGATTAAAGTCCATTATGCCTAAGAGAAGGGTTTATGGCTGGGTTTATGGAGTGGGCATGATGAGGCTGGCAGGGAATCTGAGACAAGATCTAGGGACCATGAGTACCATGCTTACAAGTCCACCATTTATTCTAAAATAAGTCCAGAGACAGCAGCAGGTTTTTAGCAAGAAAATGTAGAGCCAGAAACAGTCTTTCAGCAAATAATTTGTGGACAGAGATTTAGATAGAGAAGAAAGAATAAAATAGCTCTCAAATGTGTAAATGTCTTTATTTAAGAATTCTCTTGCACCGTTTGTTTGAAGATACTAAAAGCATCTGATATTTGGAAATGCAGAGTTTAAAGTTACTCATACTTCATTTGAGACCAGCTTTTGTTGTAATAGCCTCTCTGTGACCTTGGGGAAGATACTTAACTCTAAGCTGTAGTTCTTCATGGAGTCATTGCATATAAAGCACACAGCCCAGTGCCTGGTTTGTGTTCAAATTTAGTAAATTGCTAGACTTTACCATTATTGTTGTTGTTATTATTTCTATCAGAAAAGTTTGCAATTTAAACAAGGAATGCTGAAGCGTTTTAAAAAGAAAAGTTTATACCTGAATTTTCAACCTAAAAATTATTGTCGAAACTAATTTAAAACCTTTTCCTTAAGTTAAGAGAGAATTTTTCTGACACTATCTTACTTTCCAAATCCGTATAATACTGCCTTTTTTGTATATCATAATGAAAAGGCAATCAAATTAAAGGTAAAATCTTTCACAAGCGTCTATATTGAAAAAGAGAAAAAGACCTTTCAGAGTCTGATCAATGGTATAACATGCAGTGTTAGATGTTTGAGTTGTTCATTTGCTAATTAAATCTGGGGTTGGTTTACAAAACGTGAAGTAAAATAATAGCTCTGTTCTTTTCTGTGGGTGTCTTGGAAAGGTATTAGTTGGGCCCAGGGTGTTTTAAATGCCAGTGTTTCTGGGTGATGAACACCAGTAAGATGGATTTGTTTTTGCTTTCGAAGCTGGAGCATGAGTTTTTGCTTTAGGGGCGCCTGGCTGACTCGGTAGAGCACGTGACTCTTGATCTCGGGATTGTGAGTTCTAGCCCCACGCTGGGTATAGAGATTACTTAAAAATAAAGTCTCTTTTTTTTTTTTTTTTTTATAAGAAAAAAGAGTTTTTGCTTTAGAGGTTGCCTGATGGGGGCATTTCCATGTGAAAATCCACCCAGAGTCTCAGATCAACCTATCCAAAATTAAATTTGTCATCCTCTCCAAATTATCCCCTTTTCAGGTTCCTGAATAAAGCAATCAGCTAGATTGCTAGAAAATTAAGGGAGGGGGAAAAAACCTTTTCTTTCTAAAATTAAATCTCACTGCAAACCCCCTGTCTGGATAGCCTTTGTTCTTTCTATAAGGAAAATTGATAGAGTTAAAATGGGAAACTTTTTAGGAGGTTTCTTAAAATTTTCAGTGGGATCTGGACCCTATAGTTCTGAGTAAATTTATAGTTAAAAAGAAACTGATAACACAAGTGTTGTTTTAGGACAAGGGCCAGCAAACGTGCCAAATCCTGCCTGCTGCCTTGTTTTTATAGATTAAACTTTATTGGAACAAAGCCACATTTATTCGTTCACATATTTTCTATGACTACAGAGTAGAGTAGACTAGACAGAGTTCATGGCACAGAAAAAATATTTACTATCTGGTCCTTTATAGAAATAGTTTGGGAACCCATATTTAAGGTCTTCAAATAAAGAAGAGTATCTTTTTCAGTGTAAATGAGGTGATGCTGAAAAAAATTGCTTCCGCCATCAATATTGTTATAAAATTTGGCGTGTACCTAATTTGCTTGTTGAATATTGATCAGATAATTTAAGAGATTATATATACTTATGTATAGTAAAGCTAGTTCTTTGTTTACAGCCCGCAAACTGACTCCTTCAATTCTCATATATGATGGATTGATAATTCTTCTAGATGTCATGTATTTCTTCTGCTTACACCTGAAATTGCTTTAGAAAGTGTACCCTTTTCAAAGCAGGTTGTATAATCTGTACTTACACAGTGCTTTGCCTAAAATGTACATCCCGATTTTTAAGTGGAAAGTCAGCATATTAATATAGTTTATAATTATTCTTTGCTAAATGACAGATCCAAAATTGTTTTCTTAAGCATTTAAACAACCTAACTAAGATTAATTGAGGAAGTCTTTATGCATTTATTGATGTTCTTCTTGCTAACAGCACATGCAGTGGGGCTGATTTTATTTATTAAATTAGAAAGCTTGTTTATCAAGTTCCCTGGCCGAGTACCAGTAAACTTCTAAATATCTACACACCTTAAGTCCGTGTCTTTTCTAAAACCCAAAACCACTTTACCTGTGAACCTCACCCATATTCCCAGTAGCCCAGAATGTATGGGCAGGCACTCATATGTGCAAAGTAATCATTCATTTTTTCCCTTTGTTCTGTGCAGGAGAAAAGTAGATCTATATTTGGTTTTATTTATTAATGTTGACTCTGTGATATAATTAGTTGTGCAGCTTTGTTTCCATTCCAGAAATGTCTTAATCCTCCTCCTGCAGAGCATGCAGCTTGTAAAGCATGTCCCCGTTTAGTCTTTGTGCCTTTCGTTTGGCTTCTTCATATTTCCACCAGAGTAGTTTTTCAACACCAAAGATCTGATTATGCCTCTGCGCTATTTAAAACTCTTTCTTGGTGCCTGTCACCTTTGCAGCTCTCCAGGATGACACACATAATCTTCTGTGATCTGGCCCCCACCATCATCTCCAGTTCTGTCGCCCAGCCTTGTCCAATCTAAATATTATACTCCTACTCCATTAAATATCGTAGTTGGGAGTTCTCCTTACAGTGGTGTTTCCCTACTTCTCCCCTTTGCCCAGGACTGCAAATCTCCTTCCTTAATCCTTCACTCTTGATAGCTTATGCTCATCCTTCAGCTCCAGCATTGCCATGAAGCCTCCCTGAAACTCCCTTCCATCTGGACTGAGGGGCCACCTTGTGGGCCGCCATATTGCGGCATGGTTGCTTATGTGATAGTGCGCTCTGTAGAAATGTCCTTTTTATTCATTTGTCTTTCTTACTAGATGATAAGTGCTCTGAAGGCCAGGGCCACGTCTAAGTCAGCTCTGTGTCCCCAGTATGCAGCTCTTGTTCCAAACACTGACTTTGGTGCCCTCTCTTCCCTCCTTACCCAGTTCCGATTTCATGGTTTATCCTAATTATGTTCTTGCTAACTACTCATCTCCTTCATCTCCTTACCTCCTCCCTCCTCCCTCCTCCCTTCCTCCTCTACTCCCTGGCTCTCTCTAGGACCTAGCCCTGGTTAATGGTCCCATCTTCACCTACTTGGCACCTGCTCCCAAACATGTCAGCATTGCTGAGGGGACCAATTTTTTGCTTTAAATAAACGGTCACTAAATTCTGTAGGCCCTCAACATGCATGACAGTCCTATTGCACTTCTCTAAAATCTCCTTTCCACTCTCCAGAACTATCAGATCTCATTGCACTTTGAAATTCTAAGTTCACCCTCTTTCATCGGGCGCAAAGAATTAATCAGACAAAAACTTCATCTTCTCACCACCAAACTACCGTCCTCCTGCAGCTGGGTTCATAGGTTCCCGTGGATTAAGTTTCCATCCCTCATCTAGTGCTATGGATCCCAGTCTCCAGGACTTTGTTTCTGCAGTTACTCCTGCACTTCTGTCACCCTGCGAACATCCTCTGGGATCTCCTACCCAACAGAACAAAAACAGATACCTCCCTTCGTCTCATAGTCCTCCGGTTACTGCCCCCATTTCTCTGCTCTACTTCATAACCAGATTTCTTTTTTTCCTTTTAACTTTTTATTCAGGCATAATTTCAGACTCACGGGAAAGATGCAAGAATAATACGAAGAAATTCCTCTGTACCCTTCACTCAGTTACACTTTACATTTGCCTTCTCTTTTTCTCTCACTCTCTTTGTAATATTCTCTCACTTATTATTTGGATATTTTCCAAATGTTTATTTCCTAATTCCCTTATTCCTTCTACATCTGTTAGATGCCATTCTGTGATAAGGAGGAGTCTTCCTTTATCCCCTAGTTATTTATTTGTTTCTTTAATTCTTTCAGTCAGTTAGAATCCATTATGAGCATTATGCTTTTTGTTCAAATTGTCTCATAATTGGCAGTCAGAGTCTTTTCAGGTGGGGTCTCGTATCATTTTGTCATTTCCCCATTCTGTAAGCACTCAGTTTCTGGTATAATGAGACATTCCAAGCTCACCTTACACTTTTCCTTCTCCAGCCCTTGAATCAACCATTTCCCCAATGAGCCTTGGTTCCTTTAAGCAGAAAAGGGGATTTAGAAAATAGGATCTGGATCCTGGATGTGCCCATTCCTACCGGGTCATCATTATTTATAGGCTCTCTCAGCAGACAGCACTGATGGTTGCTTAAATTCCACCACTCTAGAGAAACTCTTCCTGACTGCCCAGTCTCTTGTAGTCATCCAGTCACTCACTCTGCCAGCGATCTGTCTGAACTTCTGCGTGACACTTAGTACTTGGGTGGTCTCTATATCGTGTGTCTTCCTTCCAGATTAGCAAATGGCTTTTATGAGAACAGAGACCTTAGCTATCTTTTCACTCAGCACTCAGAAAAATGCCTGCTGCCTAGGAAGTTTTTGAATGGATAGATGAATAAGTAACTCCCTTGTCTTGGGACAGTTTCATCTGTGTAACAGCTTCCTCTTTTATGTCATGAACAACAGGAACCTCAGCAGTTAGAGACCAGAAGAAAAATCTCCTTCCTCATACTATCTTTTTTAAGATTGTATTTATTTATTTTGAGAGAGAGCATGCAGGGAGAGGCAGAGGCAGAGGGAGAGAGAATCTCAAGCAGTCTCCATGCTGAGTGCAGAGCCCAACACAGGGCTCGATCTCATGACCCTGAGATTGTGACCTGAGCTGAAATTAAGAGTTGGATGCTTAACTGTCTGAGCCACCCAAGTGCCCCCTTCCTCATAATCTTGATGCAATGGGAAGGATTTGCCATCACTGTTAAGGAGTTTATTTCTCACCACCCTTCTATATATTGACCCTAATATATGATTGTGTAACAACTCTTCTTATGAACTCTGATTTTAAATATTTAATGTATTAAGCTCATGCTTCTTTACTAGAATATCTGCTTTTCCTTTATTCACCTTCATACTGCTCGCTCACTGACTTTTTAAAATATTACCACTTGGTCCTTGTTTGTTTTTTAATACATACTATAATACATAATTGAAAAACATATAAAGATTTTTTACAAAAGAAAATTTTAACTAAATTTTTCTTTGTTTAGAACAAAGGAATCAGGCATATCCTATTTTTTTTTTTTTTTTAAAGATTTTATTTATTTGAGACAGAGAGAATGAGAGAGAGAGAGCACATGAGAGGGGAGAGGGTCAGAGGGAGAAGCAGGCTCCTTGCTGAGCAGGGAGCCCGATGCGGGACTCGATCCAGGGACTCCAGGATCATGACCTGAGCCAAAGGCAGTCGCTTAACCAATTGAGCCACCCAGGCGCCCCAGGCATATCCTATTTGATAGGTTCTTATTTAGATGGTACTTATAGCCTAATGAATGTTGTTATATCTGATCCTGTATGCATAGTGTTTTGTTTTGTTGTGTTCCCCTTGTACTTTTTTTAAATAAATTTTTTATGTTAAAACAGTTTAGATTTACAGAAAAATTGGTAAGATAGTACAGAGAATTCTCATGTACCCCATACTCCCATTTCCCCTATTATTGATGTCTTGCATTAATGTGGTACATTTATACAAATTAATGAACCAGTCTTGATACATTATTATTGACTAAATTCCCTAGTTTATTCAGATTTCCTTAGTTTTCACCTGATTTTTTTTTTTTTCCCTTTCCAGGATCTCATTCAGGATACAACAGCACACTTGATAGTTATGTCCCCTTAGGCTCCTCTTGGCTGTAATAACTTCTCAGACTTGCCTTATTTTTGATGACTTCTGACAGTTTGGGGAAGTAGTGATCAGGTATTTTGTAGAATATTGTTGGCATTTATCTGATGTCTATCTTGTGGTTAGACTAGGGTTGTGGGATATGAGAGGAAAATCACAGAGGTCAAGTGCCACTCTCATCACATTACATCAAGAGAACACACCAACACGATTTATCACTACTGGGATTGACCTTGATCACCTGACTTTGGTAGTGTTTGTCAGGGTTCTCTACTGTAAAGTTACCTTTTTTATTCCCTCTTTCCATAATGCACTTTTTAGAAGGAAGTCATAGCTCACATTTAAGAAATCATTACTCTATGGGGCGCCTAGGTGGCTCAGTCGGTTGAGCGTCTTGACTCTTGGTTTTGGCTCAGGTCATGATCTTGGGGTTGTGGGATCAAGCGCCAAGTGGGGCTCCATGCTCATCACGAAGTCAGCTTGAAATTCTCTCTCTCCCTCTTTCTCTGCTCCTCTCCCCGCTTGCACGTACATGTATTCTCTCTCTCTCTCTCTCTCTCTCTCAAATATAAATCTTTAGAAAAATGGTTACTCTCCTTGAGGGTGGAGTGTCTATATAAATTATTTGGAACTCTTCTGCAGAGATTTGTCTGTTTACCCCTATTTATTTCTTTCTACATTTATTTATGACTTGTGGGTATTCATCTTATACTTTGGATTGCAGTTTAACACTTCTATTATTTTTGTTGTTTCAGCTCTAGCCATCGAGAGCTCTTTCATTTGGCTTCCACGTCCCTTTGACATATCCCCATTATTGTGGGGTTTTTTTGTTTGTTTTATTTTCATTTTTTGAGTACTTCCTTATTATCTGACACTACAAGATGCTCTAGGTTTATCTTGCATATATCCAGCCCCATTCCTAGAGTCAATGTTTTTGGTTTTGTTTTTTTTTTTAATTGAACGAGATTCTGTAATACTGTTTGGTTTTTGTTTTTAATTTTGACTTAACATGAGATATTTGTAACATGATTATATTTTTATCAAAATATTTTAAAATGGTCTGTTTGCTCTGTGACTCTCCAGCTATCCAGAATATTTTCTTAGCTGAAGTATAGTTGACACACAATGTTACATCATTTTCAAGGGTGCAACATAATGATTTGACAACTGTACACCTTATGCTGTCACCACGAGTGTAGCTATCATCTGTTCATCATGCAGTGCTATTATAATACCAGTGACTATATTTCCTATGCTATACCTTTCATCCCCATTACTATTCATTCCATTATTGGAATGAATGTTTTGTTTTTTGATTAAAGATATAATTGTTTTCAGTTGCAGCCAAGATTCCTATCAGGTGAACAGAGTGATACTTCATTGTTTACCTGGCATTTATCACAATCTCAGGAAATGAACTGGTTACACACAAGTGAATTTTTCAGATGCTTAGAGCTTAGACTTTTCATTTATCCATTTTTTTCCTTCCTTCAAGGAACATATTTTAAGTACCTTCTGTGTGCTGGGTTCTCAGAACAGAGAGACAAGACACAGTTCTGTTTCCTGAGTAGTCCACAGTCTAGTGGGAACATAGCTACACTTCAGCATGGTGGGTGCTATAATTGAGGTGAGCTCCAGATGATGTAGAAGCCAACAGTGGAGATCAAGGACAATTTCTTGACATTTTGAAGGATAAATGTTAACTAGCGAGAGGAAATGGAAACGAGTGAGACAGGGAGGTGAAAGATGAGCAAAGATGTTTTAACAAAATGAGCAGCATATAACTAAAAGAGTACGGCACTTTTGAAATACAAGGAGCTCACTGTTTCTGGAGCATAAGACAGCGGCAGTGGTGAAAGGGAGACAGAAAACCTAGGACCCATCAGGAAGCGCCTCATGTTCATAAGTTCACATTCCGGGGGCACTGTTGAAAGGCATTTAGGCGGAGGGGCAATCACTTTGACAATACTGTGGGCAGTGAATTAGAATAGCCAGGAAACTAGATGAGAAATCCATTTTAGCAATCTAAACTAGAGATGAGGGCAGTGGTAACAGAGTAGAGTGGATGGACTGGTGATATATAAAGGAAGTAGAATCAACAAAGCTTATCAACAGATGGATATAAGGTTAAAAGAATGTGGGTGATAATTGAAGTGATGAATAAAACAGATCTGATCTACGTGTACCTGACAATATAGGCACATACCCAAAAAAGTAACTATAATATAATTAAAACCACAATTTATGTTCCTTACTGAACCAAGTGTCTTGGAAGCATTGCTGTAGATTAACAGTCCAGTCACTGACCACTGGCAAAAGAATAGTACATGTGAGGATTAAGCATTAAATACTCCAATATATCTCACTCTCAAGGTCCCAAAAATAGAACCAAATAAACTGAAAGAAACCAACCCTAGATGTATGGAAAATTTTCAAATTAAAAATAGTTTCCTGTGTTGCAATCCTTATACCTGTTGTACAACAGCCAACTTTAGCTGTCTTGCTAATGCCTCTAGAATGTTCTCTTCCATTCCCTGGCAGAGCTTAGCTGGTGGTTCCTGTTATCTCAGGTAGAAATCATAGTGATACATCTACACAGTGCATTAGGCTAACCAGCTTCTCCCACTGTGCAAACAGCTCCATTAATGTAAGTTTGCCACTTGTAAAACTACAAATATTGTTGGTTTGCTTACATGTCATTTTACACAAATATTTTACACAAACATTTTGGCTTACTACATCTCACTGTAATATCAATTGGGGTTATTCTCTATATTAGTAAATGATGTGTGTGCCTCAGAAAGTTCCTAGTGACTAGGACATAACCAGGCTTCTAACTGAATCTGGCCAGTATTCTCATGAAATATCTCAGCACTCCCATAAAGCCACCAGCGAGTGATAGCAACTCATTTTTTGCAGATGAGAAAATTGAAATAGTGACGTAGATATATCACCTCAAGCCTCCTTGTTTAATAATGTCTTTCCTATAAATGCTGCTTCCAAAATAAAATGGCTCAAGATGAAATAAGCATATGCAAATGTCAGATAACAAGTTTATATAATCCCTTAGTCACGAAGGCAGTTCCAGAAGGAGGTGGAAGGCATCCAAAACAGAATATTATAATTTTTATAAAACAAGAGATAGAGAAAGGACTGGGAAACAGTCCAAAAGGCTCCTAGACAATAACAGCCTCTCTTAATTGGAGTGAATTAAATAAGATAGTAATCATTAGGTTTACTAATATCTACTGAGATACAAAACAAAATAGGAAACACAGCTCATACCTTGGCTTGATAAGTGCCAGAAAAATAAGATTTGCCTGCATTTGTTTTGCCATACCTTCATACCAGTAGTGATCAGGAGAAATTTCTGGATAGTCTGCAAAGTGGTTTTCCATCTTCTTTTATAGATATGTAGGACCTCCTGACTCATTCTATCTCCTAACAGTTCATATCTTTAAATAAGGAACTAATGAATTGGTATCTAAGATTTATTGAATTTCCCAAATAATTCCTTCATCTCAGAAATTTAAGTATAAATCATTTTTAACATTAAGATCAACTCCTATTCAATACAAGCTCCTGGCCAATATTCTTTATTTTTAAGAATAATTGACATACAATATTGTATGAGTTTCAGATGTACAACATGGTGAATTGATATTTATATACATTATAAAACAGTCACCACAGCAAGTCTAGTTCTACCATCTACCACCATACAAAGTTGTTACAGTATTATTGACTATATTCCCTATGCTGCACATTACATCCCCACATCTTCTTTATTTTATAACTGGAAGATTGTACCTTTTAATCCCCTTCAACTTTTTCATCCATCTCTCCCACCCACCCCTCACCTCTGGCAACCATCAGTTTGTTCTCTGTTTTTGTTTTGTTTTGTTTATTTGTTTTTTAGATTCCACCTATGAGTGAAATTATATGGTATTTTCCTTTCTCTAACTTATTTTACTTAGCATAATACCCTCCAGATCCATATATGTTGCAAATGGCAACATTTCATTCTTATGGCTGTGTAATGTTCCATTGTAAATATATACACCACATTTTTTTTATCCAGTCATCTATTGATGGACAGTAGGTTGCTTCCAAATTTGGGCTATTATAAATAATTCTGCAGTGAACATAGGGGTGCTTTTGTCTTTTCAAAATAGTGTTTTCATTTTCTTTGGATAATACCTAGAAGTGGATTACTTCATCATATGGTAGTTCTATATATAGTTTTTTCATAGAGGCTTGAATGTTTTCTATATATAGTATCATGTCACCTGTAAATAGTGATAGTTTACTTTTTCCTTTCCAATTTAAATGCCTTTTCTTTCTTTTTCTTGCTTAATTGCTATGGCTAGGATTTCCAATACTATGTTGAATAAAAGTGGTGAGAACGGGTATCCTTGTCATGTTCCTGATCTTAGAAGAAAGCTTTCAGCTTTTCACTGTTGAGTGTGATGTTAGCTCTGGGTTTGTCATATATGACCTTTATTATGTTTAGGTGCATTCTCTTTGTATCCACTTTGTTGAGAGTTTTATCCTAAATGGATGTTGAATTTTGTCAAATGCTTTTTCTCCATCTATTGAGAGGATCATATGATTTTTATTCTTCATTTTGTTAATGTGGTGTATCACATTGATTGATTTCAGATATTGAACCATCCTTGCATCCCTAGAATAAATCCTACTTGATCATGGTGTATGATCACTTAAAGTATCGTTGAATTCAGTTTGCTAATATTTTGGTGAGGGTTTTTCCATCCACTAGGAATATTGGCCTCTAATTTTCTTTTTTTTTTTCTTGTAGTGTCTTGGGTTTTGGTACTAGGGTAGTGCTAGCCTCATAGGATGAATTTGGAAGTTTTTCATCCTTTTTTTTTTTTTTTTGGAATAGTTTGAGAAGGATAGGTATTAACTCTTCTTTAAATGTTTGATAGAATTCACCTGTGAAACTGTCTGGTGTCCTGTATTTTAATTTGTTGGGAGTTTTATTAGTATAATTTTATTACTAGTAAGTGGTCTATTCAGATTTTCTGTTGTTTTTTTTTTTTTTTTTTTTTTTTTCAGATTTTCTATTTCTGATTCAGTCATGGAAGATTGTATGTTTATAGGAATTTATCCATTTCTTCTAGGTTGGCCAGTTTGTTGGCATATAATTTTTCATAGTGGTCTTTTATAATCCTTTGTATTTCTGTAGTATTGTTTATAACTTCTCCTCTTTCACTTCTGGTTTTATTTGAGTCTTCTCTTATTTTTTCTTGATAAGTCTGGGTAAAGGTTTATCAATCCTGTTTATCTGTTCAAAGAACCAGCTTTCAGTTTCATGGATCTTTTCTATTGCTTATTTAGTCTCTCTTACACTAATTGCACTCTGATCTTTATTATTTTCTTCCTTCTACTAACTTTGGGCTATGTTTGTTCTTTTTTTCCTAGTTCCCTTAAATTTTTCTTGTTTTTTTTTGAGGGAGGCCTGTATCACTATAAACTTCCCTCTTAGAATTGCTTCTGCTGCATCCTGTAGATTTTGGAATGTTGTATTTCCCTTTTCATTTGTCTCAAGTATTTTTTTATTTCCTCTTTGACTTCTTCATTGACCTGTTGGTTGTTTAGTAGCATGTTATTTAGCTTCCATGTATTGTGCTTTTTCCAGTTTTTTTTTCTTGTAATGTATTTCTACTTTTATACCGTTGTGGTCAGAAAAGATTCTTGATATGATTTCAGCCTTCTTAAATTTATTGAGACTTCTGGGGTGCCTAGGTGAGTCAGTTGGTTAAACGTCTGCCTTTAGCTCAGGTCATGGTCTCAGAGTCCTGGGATCAAGCCCTGCATCAGGCTCCCTGCTCAGCAGGGAATCTGCTTCTCCCTCTGCTCCTCCTCCCCCGACCCCAGCTCGTGCTTGCTCGCCCTCTGTCTTTCTCTGTCTCTCTCTCTCTTTCAAATAAATAAAATCTTTAAAAAAATTTTATTGAGACTTCTTTTGTGGCCTAACATGTAATCTGTCCTGGAGAATGTTCCATGTATACTTGAAAACAATGTGTATTCTGCTGGTTTTGGATGGAATGCTCTGTATATATTAAGTTGATCTGATCTAATGTGTCATTTAAGACCATATCAGGCTCTGTGCTCAGTGCAGAGTCTACTTAAAATTCTCTCCCTGCAAAAAATAAAATAAAATAAAATAAAATAAAATAAAATTCTCTCCCTCTCCCTTGGCCCCTCCCTCTCCCCCGCTTTTGTGCTCTCTTTCTCTAAATAAAAAATAATAATAAAATAAAAAATAAAGTCTGTTGTGTCTGATAAAAGTATTGCTACCCCAGTTTTCTTTTCATTTCCATTTGCATGAAATACATTTTCCCGTCCTGTCACTTTCAGTCTGTGTGTGTGTTTAGATGTGAAGTGAGTCTCTTGTAGGCAACATATAGATGAGTCTTGTTTTTTAATCCATTCAGCCACCTATGTCTTGATTGGAGCATTTAGTTAATTTATATTTAAAGTAATTATTCATCGGTATGTACTTACTGCCATTTTAAAAATTGTTTAATGGTTTTGTAGTTCTTTGTTCCTTTCTTCTTGCTCTTTTCCCTTGTGACATGATAACTTTTTTTAGTGTTATGTTTGGATTCCTTTCTCTTTATTTTTTGTGTATCTAATACAGGTTTTTGATTTGTGGTTACTGTGAGATTCATGTATAACAATCTGTGTACATAGCAGTTTATTTTAAATTGATGATCACTTAAGCTTGAACAAATTCTAAAAACACTACATTTTTACTCTCCCCACCCCCAGTATTTTGTTTTTGACATCATGTTTTACATCCTTTTATTTAACTAATTATTGTAGTTATAGTTTATTTACTACTTTTGTCTTTTAACCTTCATACTAGCTTTATAAGTGGTGGTTGATCTACTACCTTCACTATATGTTTACCTTTACCAGTGAGATTTTTTTCTTTCATATATTATCTTAGTTCTAATTATGGCCTTTTCTTTTCCTCTTAAAGAAATCCTTTTAATATTTTTTGTAAAGCTGGTTTAGTAGTGGTGAACTCCTTTAACTTTTATTTGGCTGGGAAACTTTGTATTTCCCCTCCAATTCTGAATGATAACATTGCCAGTTAGAGTATTCTTGGTTATGTTTTCTCATTTCAGCACTGTGAATATATTGTGCCACTCTCTGCTAGTCTGCAAAGTTGCTGCTGAAAAATCAGCTCATTGCCTTATGGGGATCCCCTTATATGCAATTAATTGCTTTTCTCTTGCTACTTTTAAGATTCTTTATCTTTAGTTTTTGACATTTTATTTATAATGTGTCTTGGTATAGATCTCTTTTGAGTTCATCTTGTTTGGGAGCTGTGCTTCTTAGACCTGGGAAGGTCCTCAGCTTAGGGAATTTTTCAGCTGTGATTTCTTTAAATAAGTTTTATGCCCCTTTCTCTTTCTCTTCTCCTTCTGGGACCTCTATAATGTGAATGTTAGTACTCAATGTTGTCCCAGTGGTCCCTTAAACTATCCTCATTTTTAAATTCCTTTTTTTTTTTCTTTTTCTTCTTTTCTTCTCTGTTTTCTTTTTCTTTATTTTTTCTTTCTTTTTCTGTTCCATTTGGGGGATTTTTTTTTTTTTTGAGAGAGTGAGAGAACACACGAGCAGGGTTGGGAGGGCGGTTAGGGACTGAGGGAGAGAGAGAATCTCATACAGGCTCCATGCCCGGTGCAGAGCCCAATGCAGGGCTCAATTTCCCAACCCTGAGATCATGACCTGAGCCAAAATCAAGAGTCGGATGCCTAACTGACTGAGCCACCCAGGCACTGCAGTTTGGGTGATTTTCATTACCCAGATCACTAATCTTTTCTTCCGTATTATCAAATCTTCTGTTTATCCCCTCTCGTGTATTTTTTTTATTTCTGTTACTGTATTCTTCAGCTCTGATTGGTACTTTCTTATATTTTCTCTTGTTGAAGTTCTCACTTTGTATTCACTTAGTCTTCTCCAGAGTTTGATAAGCATCTTTATGACCATTACTTTGAACTCTCTATCGGGTTGATTGCTTAACTCCCTTTCATTTAGTTCTTTTTCTGAGGTTTTGTCTTACTCTTTTGTTTGGAACACATTTCTCTTTCTTCTCATTTGGCCTAACTCTGTCTTTGTTTTTAGGTATTAGGTAGTTCAACTACATTTCCCAGTCTTTTTTTTCTTTTTCTTTTTGAAGTTTTTATTTAAATTCTACTTAGTTAACGTACAGTGCAATATTAATTTCAGGTTTAGAATCCAGTGATTCAACACTTACATACAATACCCAGTGTCCATCACAACATATATTTCTCAGTCTTGAAGGAGTGGCCTTATGTAGGAGATGTCCTACGGGGCCCAGAAGTACAATCTCCTCTGGTCACCAGAACCAGGTGCTCCTGGGGTGTCCCCCATGTGGGCTGCATGTAACCTCCTGATGTGACAGGGCGGTACTGCCATGGGCACCTTGGTAGGTGGGTCTGGCTTCCAGCCCACCTGGCTGCATACCTGACCTTGACAGCTATAGATGTACTAGTGAGCAGAACTGACCAAGACACCAGTGGTTTGTACCCCCCGACATTAGCAGTCTACAGGGCGGATTCCAGAATGGTGTCCGCCAGTGCCAATCAGCACAGCAGAACAAGACAGCAGAAATGGCTTCCGCCAGTGTCTAAGGCCCAAGGAGAGGCCCAGCTACCTCCTGTCTCTCCGGCAGGCATTTCAAGTTTAGTGAGTGGGTCTCCTTCACCTGTAGTCCATGTAATTTTGATCTGGTGTTTTTGTGCTTATTTCTGGGTCAAGTAAGTCTACATTAGAACTCTTTAAGAGGATTTTTCCCCCCCTGCAATTCTTTTTCATGAACATATTCCCTATTGGTTTGCAAAGCCAGGTATTTTGGAGGCTTGTCTCTTCTGTGCAGGATCTGAGGGTTTGCATACCTAATGTGGAGTTCAAATCTCTTACTCCTCAGGAAAATGTTCATTATCTTTGAGATCCCTCTGTATCATAGAATGCCACTCCTAGAATGTGGCTTTTTTCCTTAGTGAGACTATATCTCTGCTCCTTCTACCCATCTCAGTGCTGTCCCTTGTTGTAGAGGGTCTGTTCATCCAGTTTCTAGGTCCCCTTCAGAGGGAATTATTCCACTTGTGGTTATAGATTTGTTGTCCATGGGAGGAGGTAAGCTCAGGATCTTCCTTTCTGGCAGGAGCCTCTTGGACCCATGTTGGACCACCATTGTAGGCTAGTCAGATATTACTAAGTTGTAGAATCTTCTTTGTTTTTTACATACCAGAAATCCAGGCTTTTAAACATTTTTGGTAAGGTCTTGAAATTAACACTGTGTTTCATATTTTCAAGTAGGCTCTAGGAAATGCCTTATAGATAACCCAGATTGAAGACTAATAAATAAATCTTCATGCTGGGCGCCTGGGTGGCTCAGTTGTTAAGCGTCTGCCTTTGGCTCAGGTCATGATCCTAGGGTCCTGGCATCGAGTCCCACATCGGGCTCCCTACTCCACAGGAAGCCTGTTTCTCCCTCTCCCACTCCCCCTGCTTGTGTTCCTGCTCTCACTATGTCTCTGTCAAAAAAATAAATAAAATCTTTAAAAAAAAAAAATAAATAAATCTTCATGCTGTGGCTGTGGTTCCAGTGAAATCTAACCAGTATCAAAAATCTCTCTTCCATACCTAACCTATACTTTTACCAAGTGGCACATTAAATTTGTTAAATTTAGCCTTTAATACCTAACTTAGAGTTACAGTTCTATAAAAGTAACATGGAGGAAGTCATAATGTAGAGCTATCCAGTATGGCTACCCACTAGCTACACATGGCTATTTAAAGCAAAATTTAATTATAATTAAGTATAATTGGGGCACCTGGGTGACTCAGTTGGTTAAGCATCCAACTCTTGATTTCAGCTCAGGTCATGATCTCAGGGTCCTTAGATCAAGTCCCGCAACAGGCTCTGCACTCAGCATGGAATCTGCTTGAGATTCTCTCTCTCCCTCTGCCCCCCTTGCACTCTCCAAATTAATTAATTAATTAATTAATTAATTAAAATATGTTTAAAAATTAAATTAAGTATAATTTAAAATTCAGTTTTTCAGTTACACTAACCACATTTCAAGTGCTTAATAGCTGCTTTTGGCTAGTGGCTGCCATATTACACAACACAGATGTTCTACATCTGCATTGTCCAGTAAATGTTCTACAGTATAGGAGTTTAATTTGACAACATTGTCTAGAAAGTGCTTATACAAAAGCCACTTTAGTTGAAAGTGACTTATATATAAAAATGCCCATATGGTGGCTTTTCAAGAGGAAAGGTAACCAGATTGTTTATAAATAGAGCCTATAATTTCATTCCATTGTGCCTAAAAAGTGACTCTTAATTTATAAATCCCACTTTCTTTTACTAAAACTTCTACCCTAAAAGATTTACAAATGCAGAATTTCTTAAGACTACATATGCAGAATTATATGTAGAGTTCGTTCAAGAGTCCCAGAATTTTTCCAGTCCATCTTGTGCTGATCTTCCTTTCTATACATTTGCTCACTAACTTCTCCATAATGTGCTGACTTAAATGTTTATGACATATATGTATATTTTTTAAACTTCTATCTAATCTTCTGTCTTAGACTGTAGCTCCTTGGTAGACAGAGGCTAATATAGAGCCATTTTTGTGTGTCATATTGAGGTAAAGCCTTTAAGTGTCACACACCCCTATAGTTTTCAACTTTGTATAAGAAAGTGATTATCTTTGCTTTGAAGGAAATATGGCCAATCATCCCTTGGTGAGAATGATAAAATATTTTTTTCTCCCTCAATTTTTTTCAAAAGCATACCCTTCTAATAAATTCTACACTGTAATGCTTGAATCCAGGATGAATCAGGGAAAAGTTAGGAAGAGCCTAGAACATCTTATGCCAGAAAGTAGAGTACTCAAAAAATGATAGGGGCCTAGTCAGAAGATGTAAGAGGCAGCCTGACAGCATTCCCACTAGCCGTATCTGGGAGGAATTAAGTATAATAATGAATTATAAACTGTTGAAAAAGTAAGAACTTATGAGTTCATACTGATGATATATGAATTAATAGATAGTTGGATGGATGGATAAGAAAGGTAGGCCCTTGTTTATAGTAGAATGCTGACTGATAAATGTGGATGAAATGGTGAAGTTGGAAAATCACCATTGTGCAACCATCACAATAAAGATTGGTTTAGGCAAGAATTATCAGTGGATGCTAACTATAAGGGGAAAGTTTTGACAAGGAGCAAGATACTTACATAGTCTCGTCTTCCCACATACTGCTTCTTAGTTATAAGGAAGAAAATAAGTTTAAAATGGAAAAACCCGTGAGAGGCAGATTGGCCTCTGATTGTGATACCTTGACAGACATTCAGCATCACTTATGTCATATTTGTATGTAAGTCGGATGCATAACCTGAATTTAATCATGAGGAAACATCAGACAAAACCAAAATGAAAAACATTCCATTTAAAAAAAAATGACCTGTATTCTTTGAAATGTCAGTGTTGCGAAAGGGGAGAGGAATGCAGGGGGAAGGCTGAGGAACTATTTCAGATTAAAGGAAACCAAAGAAACATGACAATTTAATGTTAATCTTTGATCTAGGGCTGGATCTAGACTCGAAAAAAAATGATAGAAAGGACATAATTGGGACAGTAGCCAAGATTGGAACATGAATGGTAGGTTAGATAAAAAGTATTATATTGATGTTAAATTGCCTACATTTGCGGGCGCCTGGGTGGCTCAGTTGGTTAAGCGACTGCCTTCGGCTCAGGTCATGATCCTGGAGTCCCTGGATCGAGTCCCGCATCAGGCTCCCTGCTCGGCAGGGGGTCTGCTTCTCCCTCTGACCCTAACCCCTCTCATGCTCTCTGTCTCTCATTCTCTCTCTCTCAAATAAATAAATAAAATCTTTAAAAAAAAAAAAAAAAAAAAAAAAATTGCCTACATTTGCTAACGATGCTGTGGTTATGTTAGAGAACACCTTTGTTCTTAGGAAATACACAAGTATTAAGGAGTAAAGGGGCATGAAGTCTGTAACTTATACTCAAATGGTTCAAGAAAATAATTGTGCGTGTGTGGAGAGAAAATACAGTAACAAATGTACCACATCTTAACAGTTGGTGAATTTGAGCAAGAGCTACAAAGGAGTTTTCTATTTAAGTCTTGCAACTTTTCTGTAAATTTAAAATTATTTCAAAATAAAAATTTAAAAATTCTATTCCATGTTTTCTAGCCCTCTCTAAGGCACAGAATGATGTGATGACAATGAGAATGCAATCAGAGCAACTTTCAAAAGAATACGACCGACTCCTGAAAGAACACGCAGAACTTCAGGTGGGTGACCTCAACTTTGGGGATCTAAGTTTTTTGAAATAATAATTACTGAGTAATTATTTGGGTTATTTGCCCTTCCCAAATCAAAAGGATGCACTCAGTCCTGGCTTCTTAAAAATGATTAAGGAAACCAGATTTTTACCTAGATGGTGAAGATGAGGACATTGCATGAAAATACAAGACAGTCATAGCATAGAGAATTACTGACATGCTAACATACAGCGTTCTAGTTTTAGTGAAATTTTAAGCCAAAGAATTGAGCCACAAAAGTGACAGCATTGAAAAACAGACTGGTTCTGTAAACATTTCATTTTGCCATTGGCAGTGTTTGCTCTATTCGTGACAAAATATAAGGTCAAAATTTGAAGTCCCACCTCACACTACTTCTGTCCCAGTGTTTTAGACATCTTGGGTCAAAACCTATGGCATTCAAATACATGATTTGCCTCCAACATGGATTTAAAGACAGAAATGGAAAAAACCTTTTTGTTATTAAAGTCACAGAGTCAAGGGCTATCTATAGGTTTTCTTTCTCTTCCCCTCCAGCCCAGCAAGAGCCCGTGGCCTGCATTCATCCATGCTAAATGTGACTATCGCTTCCCTCTTAATTTGGCAGCCCCTAATCTGAATTGATTTCCCAGCCACACTTTGACCACAGGTGGGGAGAATTTGGGGGAAAGACCATTCCAGAGGCAGTCCTGCCCCCCCCAGTTCCTCCTGAGATGAGAGGCTGTGCTCTGCTGCTTTCAGTTTGGGTTTATCCTGAGAATTTGGCAGCTTTTGTGGCTTTCAATCAGGGCTTTTTAGCAATTACAGCTCTATAGTTATTTCACTATAGGAGAAGCCCTGGTCCCAGGACTCATTTGTGTCTTACTGGTCATTGTATCTCCAGGGTCTTGCACTGTGCCTGGCAAAAGGCAGGCAGGTACTATACTGATAGACTTTAGAGTCAGACCGACCTGGAATAACTCAAACTCTCATACTAACTAACTTTATGATCCAAGCAAGTTATGTTACCCCTCTGCAGCTCACTTTTCTTCATCTGTAAAATCAGAATAATAATAACACCTGGCCCACTGGGTTTTCAGTAGAATTAAATAGAATGTGTAGGGTACTTAGCGTTGTGCCTGGCTGGTAGGAGACACTCAAGAAATGATACCTATTAGAATTATCATTGTCATCATCAGCATACATGCCTCTGTAGAACTTGTGCTGGAAGAATGACTTATTCTCAACCGGCCACTTTAGCCTTGATTTAGAGCCAGCCAAGAAGCAATCCAAAACACATTTGTAATCTAGTATCCTAGCTGAGTTGCATGTTTAAGTTAACTAACCTACTTTGACAATAGGGCAGTCCAGAGAAGGGCAGATACCCTGTGTGCTCAAACCTAGGACACCAAGAGCTCAGTTCACATGTTCTAGAGTAGGTAGTTAGATGTTCAGCAAGACCACCCTTTCCCCATCTCTGAAACACAGGTCCTGAAATTGCTGACTTCACCATGGCCTGATGAGAATTACTCCAGAGCATGCTTCAAGATCCACCATGGAAAGTGAAGGAATACTTCAGAAGCCTTTGGCCTAAAAATAGAACTTTTTCTCCCTTCCATTGGTGAGGTCAGGGTATACTCAAAAGGATGAGTGTCTCCCTGAATGGAGAAAAAAGAAGCAGGAACATTCCCTCATTTTCTTATGGCCAGTGGCCATCACTGAATGTCCCCGTTGTGGTAACAGCTAATGATCTCTTAATCCCTGAAGAGTATATGTGACAGTGAGACTCCCTCAACCCATTTTCTTTCCCCTCCCAGAAACCCCTTCTGTTGGGAGCTTATGCATTCTTGATAACAGATGTTAAAAAGTTGTTCGGAGTAACTCCTTCCCCAGAAAGAAGTTGTTACACCTGTTTCTTTGAAAAATGACGTGTCCCGGAAATGCCAAGTGCCACACTGAGAGTTGGGCCTTGATCACCAGTGCATTTACTTTCTTCTTTTATTTTTGAGATATGTAATGGGTGACATTTATTGAAGATGTGCCCTGGACCAAGCACTTCATTAATGGCTTCATATATGTTACTCTGTTTACTGTCATCATAGTCCACTAAGTTAAAATATTTTAATACCCAATTTTGTGCATGAGGAAAACAAGACCCAGAGGTGTTATATAATGTACCTAAAGTCACTGAACTAAAAATTGGTAGGATTCAAAGCTGGATTCAAAAATCAGGAAATTTTTCTCCAGATCCCCCATCATTAAGAACTTTGCTGCTCGGCCTGTTCTGGTCATTGGACTGTGTTCTTGGATCCATTGTCTTCCTACTTCTGCTCTACTTGATCTCAGAGGGCTACATTTCCCAGCCCCCCGGCTCTCTTCTGGGGAGGTTCCGCAATGGGAGGCACCAGTAGGAGACTGAAGGCAAGAGGGACAAAGCCAGGGATTTTTCCCACTCTCTCTGTTTCAGGTGGCATCTGCAGCAGCCCCATTTCTTTCCATGGTCCCAGTACCCACAAGGCAACTTCCACATGGTGACCCTAGCTCCTGGGTCCATGACACTATCTCCTCCCTTGTCCCTCCAGCCCAAAGAGTGGTGGTGGTTCTGTGCTAATCATTGAGGTGTCTTACCACACTGCCCCATGTGTCTACTCTTTCATCACCTGTAAAACCAATTTCCCATAATAAATATCTGTTTGAAGAAAAAAAGACCTCTCAGCTCCATAGTTTGCCAGTTCTGTAAACCTCGGGTGGATGCTTTGACATCCATGCACCTTGGCTGCTTCATTACTTAAATGAGGGTTATAATACCTTGTGAGCATTAAACCAGATCCTATACAGTACAAGAAGGCACTTTAAATATTTTTAAACAAGAAAAGCTCTATGTTCCCATAAGATGCTAGTAGTTATTTCTTGATTGGACACATTTTTTCCCACTCACCCTCCATTGTCCATTGTGAGACCTTGTAGAAGATTCTGAGATTTAAGTGTCATTAAATGACTACCATTTTCTTAAAAGCGACTCATACACTTTGATATTCACCTTCTGAACTCTACTTAAGAAGCAAAAAAATTGCTGTAGACCGTCTATAGTAAAAAGCTGTATCAACTTGCGTTTCATGAATTTTACTTCTGTTGTCAAACCAACCTTAATAATTGAATTTTATCTTTAAAGTTCCTTGGGAAACTGAGCTTTCTCAATTTTGCACAGTTGATTTACTTTAAATAAAATAACCATAAAATGACCATTAAACTATTAAGGAAATAAAGATGAAAGAGGGGAAAGCTGGTTTCCTTACCATAAATGAATCCCACTTTGCATTTTTAAAATCTGTTTGGATTTCCCCATCTGATCCCCTCCCTGTTATAAGCACTAAATAAATATTAGAAAACAATCCCATCGGGATACAGTCTTTGCCTTTCCTTGTTTGCCCTGGCTCTCTTCTAGAAAAGAAAAAGCAAAACTAACTGAGGATTATGGGCAGCACAAAGCCATCAGCACTTGCCAGTTTTCAGATTTCATTTTGGAAAATCACCCTTCACTTACGGGACTTACCCAGAATAACAGCTCCATTAAAGCAGTGATTTTTTTTTTTAATCTTCATGTCCACTTTTATTTTGGATAAGTACAAGATTATTTCCTTGTTTTTAATTGAAGTATAATTAATATACAGGGTTATATTAGTCTCACACATACAATATAATGATTCAACAATTCTGTACATTTCTCAGGGCTCATCACAAGTGTACTCTTAATCCCCATCACCTGTTTCACCCATCCCCCCACCCAGCTCCCCTCTGGCAACCACTGGTTTGTTCTCTGTATTTAAGAGTCTTTATTTTTGTTTGTCTCTTTTTTACTTTGTGCATTTGTTTTGTTTCTCAAATTCCACATATAAGTGAAATCATACGGTGTTTGTCTTTCCCTATCTAACTTATTTTGCTTAGCATTATATTCTGTAGCTCCACCTATGTTGTTGCAAATGGCAAGATTTTGTTCTTTTTCATGGCTGAGTAATGTTCCCTTACACACACACACACACACACACACACACACAC